>NW_019641606.1:600000-750119 GCF_000599845.2 Trichogramma pretiosum | reverse complement strand
TAGTATTGACTGTTTTTCGACCGTCTTGCACCATGTCAGCTTATACGAATTCTGGCCACTCGACAGCTCGCGCGCGTGTTGCTTCGTTTACACTCATGCGCGTGTATGTGTGTGTGTGTGTTTGTACCTTCGAGTGGCGGTCAGCGGAGCATCCTTGTTTGTGCAACTTGGTGTCGTGTGCGATTTGACGATGTCAAGTCGCGTTGTAACGGACATCGAATCGTTCACATTTGTGTGAGTATGTGATCATTTGTGTGTGTATACATGCATTTGCAATGTGTGTTTGTGTTTGTGCGTGTAGTGACTAAACATGCCAGCAAATAACATCTCACGTGTGTATAAAAGTGTGCCGCCACCGACTCCGAGTTATACATTTAGAACTTGTTCTAAAAATTTGCCTCGGCTGGCTCTCGGCGATGTTCGTTGCTCTCCGTTACTTACACATTCTGTGCCATGCATTGGACTTCCAAAGCAAGTCGATTGGTTACGAGTGTCCTTGTGCCCAAGTCTATTCAGCGAAAGTGGACAGCTGGATCAGCAAAAGATATTTTGCTGCCACGACAAAACCTTTTGCTGTCCCAGCAAAATCATATAGCTGCCGCGACAAAAATTTTTTGCTCCAACAGCAAAATAATTTTGCCGTGGCAGCAAAATATCTTTTGCTGATCCAGCTAGTCACTTTCGCTGGATTTGGGTATAAAATTTTTTTCAGTGTGGTTCGTTACTTTCTCACTTACAGTGCTACGAAGTCCTGAAAAAAGCGATCACTCGCCTGAAGGGCAGAGTTCAGCCCAACGGCAAGCCTTACACGCCCGTACACACGTACGTGCTCAATCCAAAATCCATCACGATGGGCCAGCTCTACGGCGAATACGACCTCGGCACTCACGAGTGGACGGATGGCATACTCTCGACTCTGATCAGAGACGGCAGTGCCGCTACGGACGACGACAAACGATGGTACGTCTTCGACGGGCCGGTCGACGCGGTTTGGATAGAAAACATGAACACCGTCCTGGATGACAACAAGAAGCTTTGCCTGACCTCGGGCGAGATAATGCGACTGTCGCCCTGCCAGACGATGATGTTCGAGGTCGAGGATCTGAGGGTTGCGTCGCCGGCTACGGTTTCGAGGTAAGATATATGCTTATCGCATATACTATAATCGACGGGAGCAAAATTATGCAAAGCCTCTCTCGAGGCAAAAAGTTTTTCGCGATACTCTTTATTTTTTTCTTTCCCGATGATGTTATACATATAGAGCCTGCCCGCTTCCTTTCAATCGCGATGTTTTATTAACGCGCGTTGGTAGTGCGGCCGGACAAACTTTCCTCGAAGATAATGAAGAGTACTTTTTTTTTGTTTTGTTTTCTCCCGCCTCTGTGCTTACAAAAAGTTCACGAACTGCATCATTGGGTTTGTTGGTATATATTTATCACAGCTCTCGGCTAATCAAAATTTTATGGAAATATCGCTAATGTGTTTCGTCAGTTTATTCATTTGAAAGGCGGGAGATTACGCGAAGGCGCAGGCGTTATGATGATTATTTCTCTAGTCTATTTACCAGAATTACCATTCAACAAACTTTTTCACGCGGGTAATCAACATTTTTTTTTCTTTTTTTTGGACACAAATAAGCCGATTAGGCGAATATTCGAATTTTTTGAACGAAAAATTGAAGGGTGCCAAAATATGTACATCTTTGGCCGGGCTTAATATAATATATAATATTTTTGCCCGCGAGAAAATAACAAATCCCTTTTCTTCTTTGTTTAACAAACACAGATGCGGTATGGTTTACATGGAACCACAGGGCCTGGGCATCGATCCGTTTATCGACTGTTGGATTAAACAATTGCCCGGGGCAAGTTTCTACGAATGAAAAAACTTCTTCTCTCCTATATTACTCCAACTTGTGTACCAAGTCACCTTCGAATATAGATGTCTTGCATTTTTTAACTCATTTACTTTTTTTCCGTCATTTTTAGTATTTAAACGAGGAGCATCGCCAAGAGCTGTCGGACTTGACTTACTTCTTCGTTATACCGGGGCTGCAGTTCTTACGCGCCAATCTCAAGGAGTTGGTAACGAGCATCGATTCGGGATTAGTGATCGCCTACTCGAACGTAATGAATTATTTGATCGGCACCATTAAGTATCAAGAGGAAATGATTTTTCCAGGTTATTTTCTCTCTCTCTCTCTCTCTCTCTCTGGAAACTTCACGCAGGAAAAAAAAACTTATTCAATGATTCATCTTTCTGTCTATCCGCATTAGCTTATCTGTTTGAGCCCTGGTCAGCGTTCGCCCTCACGTGGAGCATCGGGGCTACTTGCGATGCGGAAGGTCGCTACTTATTCAGCGAGTGGCTGCGGCATAAACAAGAGGCCGGCGAGCATCGGCTTCTCTTTCCCCCGGAGGGCTTGGTTTACGATTATCGGTATGTATATCCAAGGGATCGACGCGTTATTCCACCCGTCAACGAGACAGAATAGACAATTTTTCTTCATTTTTCTGTTTTTTTTTCAGACTTCAGTACGAGAAGAGTTTGGACATGGATAATCCGAACAGCGAGAGAGATCTCATGAAGTGGGTGAAATGGCACGACGACTTGCCGTCCATTACGATAAGACCGGATCAACAATTTTCAGGTACGTATACGTACTGTAGTACTCAAAACTCGATTCGCGAGCGCCAGCACACCCACCCCCGTCCGAAGGGCTTCGTCAACTCGACAGCAAGAGACTACTCGAATTTTCTCCTCATCTTTATCCTCCTCCTGCATTGTGTAGACATCGAGATTCCCACGGTCGATATGGCACGTAGCACGGCGCTGATACATTATCTGCTGACGACCGAGTGCAACATTCTGTGCGTCGGGCCGTCGGGCAGCGGCAAAACGCTGACCGTGGCCGCCAAGCTGTCGCGCGAGATGCCCAGCAAGTACATCTGCGAGTTCATCATATTCTCGGCGAGGACGTCGGCCAATCAGACTCAGGTCCGTATATATATATTACCAAACATCATAAATAAAATAGAGCAGTCCATTTATAAATATTAAGTACCGCATTCGTCTTATCGGTTTTTATTTTATTGCGTTCGTAATTCTGTTTCTTCCTCGACTCGCACGCAGGATCTGATCGACAGCAAATTAGATAAGCGTCGCAGGGGAGTGTATGGGCCGCCGCTCACCAAGAAACAGATATTTTTCATCGACGACCTGAACATGCCGGCACTGGAGACTTACGGCGCCCAGCCGCCCATCGAGCTGTTGCGTCAGTACATGGATTTCAAGGGTATATATCTGCCTGTACAGGCGAGCGAAAGGTCGCCGACAAACGTCAAAATACGAGATGAACCGATAACGGAGAGCTAAGTTGTTAAACAACATGATTCCTAATGTATTTTTGGTCGCTGCATCCGAATATGACACTTATTTTTCCCTTAAATGACAGCTCAATTTTCATGAAAAATGCGTAAAAAAATTTTTTTAATTTTTTCATATTCAACTCGCTCTATCTTGTAGAGTATTGGATATTTTTCGATGAAATTTTAACCGTACATTCTTGAGATCCTTTGAAAGAAAAACAAGCTATCATACAAGTGAAAAATTTGAGCCAGAGATATGAATTTTTAAACTTTTATTGTCCGATATAGCGAAGGGACAACTACGAACTGAAATGTTGTGTGACGAAAGTTCGAAGTTGGATTTTTAAACGTGATAACATTAAAATATAAGGCTGAAAGAAGTTTTTGGTAAAATTTTAGCCAGAAATATCAATTAGGAAAAAAATGGCAAGAGTTTTAAGATTGCGTACCGACCGACCGTGTTGCGTCTCGGCAGCGCAGCAGCCGCTGCGTCAGCATGCCATGCGTAGCTTGTTTTCTTTCAAAGGATCTTAAGAATATACGATTAAAATTTCATCGAAATATATTAAACATTCGCGCAAGATACAGCGAGTTGAATATGAAAAAATTGAAAAAATTTTTTTACGCATTTTTCATGAAAATTGCGTTTTTCTCAATGATGCTGTCATTTTAGGGAAAAATAAATGTCATTTTGTTTAACAACTAAGCTCTCCGTGTTCGGTCAACCTTACCTTTTTGGCAACCTCCCCCCCTCGCCTAATACTCGAAGTGAATATCGACATAAGAGCCACTCGTGAAAAATTTCATTTCTAATTCATAACTCCCGGATTTTCTCTTTTCGCGAATGTACGTATGTGTATTTATAGGCTGGTACGACAGGAAGGAGATCGGCGACTTCCGGCACATCGAGGACGTTAACGTAATAAGTGCCATGGCACCGCCCGGAGGCGGTCGCAACCCCGTCACGGCTCGTCTTCTCAGGCACTTCCATTTCATTGCCTTCCCGGACATGGACGAGAGCGCAAAGGTGAATCATATAATATCACGGGTGAATACCGTCGCGAAGTACGGAAAATAGGGTTAAAGCCACGTTCATTCATTCACTCGACGCCCTCGGGGCAATTTTTACATTTTTTCGATTATTATAAATCGACGCAACGATGCAACGAGATGTGGGTTGAAAAACTGCAGATGGGAAAATTTTTTTTTCTCTCTTATTGAACTTTCCTGGGGAAAATATCTCCCTCTACGAGAAAACAAAACACACGATGATCAAGGTCGAAGGACGGAACAGCAGTAGCAGGCATATAATAATAATTGGCATATGTATGCACATACACGCGTTGGACGTTCGCGGCGTTAATTGGCATTCGGGTATTCTTCCACGTGTTTCGCTGTCGCATTGCTCGGGCGAGTTTTTTTCAACGCCACACCTCGAAACTCGGGGAAACGACATAATTGCAATTCACACACCGGAAAAATATCGAGTCGCGCAGAAATGATCGATGCTCGCGAGCGTGTGTGCTTGCCACCTACCACCCGCTATGGGTTTAAGCGGTCTCGGAGCAGCAGAGGTAATTTCCTCATCCTTTTTTTTTCTTTCTCTCTCCGCACCGAGTTAAGTACCTCCCAGAGCGCGCGCGGAAACATAACGAATGTATACCCGTAACTATTTTATTGACATTGAGGGCAGCTTGAGCCGAAGGAAAGTTTTTGCAAGTCTCTCGCTCGCGTATTGTTTCAGTCTTAAGTTCGCTCTGTAATTTTTCTGCAGCGCGGAATTTTCGGCACGATCCTGACTTCTTGGCTGTCGAGGACAGCATTCCAGGACGTGTTCCTGGAGCCCTTACTAAGCGGATCGCTACGCGTGTTCGCGATAGTTAGCAGCGAATTTCTCCCTACGCCGAGCAAATCGCACTACAGCTTCAACGTGCGAGACTTCGGCAAAGTTTTCCAGGGCATACTCATGGCCGATCCGGCGCACATCAAGGTTCGATATACAATGTTCTCGGATATTAAGTCAGCTTATACGACAGGCTAATGTTTCGATACTCATTTATCCGATCGTTTTCGTTTCAAGCAAGTGGACGATCTGATGCAGCTCTGGTATCACGAGAGCTTTCGGGTCTACAGCGATCGCCTGACCAACGACGCCGACAGGCAGAGATTCCAGAATATACTGCTGCAGACGCTGGTCGAGGAATTTCATTACGACGCGAATCGCGCGAGGCGCGAGGGCGTCCTGTACTACGGCGACTTTTGTAATCCGGAGGGTCGCTACGAGCGGGTGCGCGACGCGAAAAAGGTAAGCCGCTTGCCACCCCGCGCGTAAATCCATTCTCTCTCTCTTTCTTTCTTTCTCATCCTTCGTTTTTCGCTTACTCGCTGGCGGCTGTCTGTATC
The DNA here is from genome assembly GCF_000599845.2 of Trichogramma pretiosum. Classification (NCBI taxonomy): domain Eukaryota; kingdom Metazoa; phylum Arthropoda; class Insecta; order Hymenoptera; family Trichogrammatidae; genus Trichogramma; species Trichogramma pretiosum. Next base: position 744,348 of record NW_019641606.1, on the reverse strand, counting down.
GACTTGTAAATTCACGGCTGTAGATGGAAAGAGTCCTCATGGAAATGTTGGAGAATTACAATAGCCAGACGACGGTGCCGATGAATCTGGTATTATTCCAAGACGCCATGAATCACGTGTGCCGAATAACCCGCGTGCTGCGACAATCGCCGGGCAATGCCCTCCTTCTCGGCATGGGTGGCTCGGGTAACTTTGTGTTTTCCACATTTTTATGTATCATTTGCTTGTATTTTTTCACTGTGCGCTGAAAGCTGAGTACGTACATGGGAAAATTCACTGAATTTCATTCTATAAAAATACCATCGTATACAACTTTAATCATTATGCAAGCACACTGATGAATAAAATGTCAATGGATTTTCTGACAAAGTGCCAATATTTCTGGAAAAGGTCGATTTGTGCAAAACTGTGTTTTTAAATATTTAGATATTTTTTATTGCATTTTAAATTTTATTTTCAATCTGTTAATAACTTTGACAGTGCGCGCTAGTAGAGATAATATTTACGTACAAGAGCAAAAGATGGAGGATAAAACAGTGTCCATCAATCCGGATTTTCAGCTTTAAAATTCAATATCCCCCAATAGCCTTATCAAGAAACTTTTTCCCTTTAGTGTACTTGTGTAATCCTAAAAGTTATTTATAAAATCAATATTGAGATTTTTGTTGAATAAATATTACCAAATCATCGGATTTACCCATGTGCTTTTATTTTTTTCTGGCTTTCCCTAGTCGTCGTCGATCTGGGTAATTTACGATCTCTCTATATATGTACTTTCTTCTCTTACCCTACCTTTTAGGCCGACAGAGCTTGACCAAGCTATCTACTCACATCGCCGAGTACATCTGCTTCCAAATTGAATTGAGCAAGACTTACGGGGTGCGCGACTGGCGAGACGACGTCAAGGATATCCTCTTGAAGACGGGCTTGAAGCCCGGCACGCAGTCCGTCTTTCTGTTCTCCGATACCCAAGTTGGTAAAACAATTACCAGTCGTTCGTTATTATAGTTTTAAAAAAGATGGATGCGGAATAAAAAAAAAGCTTAAGCGAGGGATAATACGGATTGGCTCGTGTATAGATAAAGAGCGACGTGTTCCTCGAGGACATCAACAACATACTCAACAGCGGCGACGTGCCCAACATCTATCAGCCCGACGAGCTCGACAAGATCTTCCAGGCGATGCGCGCCCGGGTGCAGGAGTCCGGCCTCCAGATCAATCGCAGCAATCTGCTCTCGGCCTTTCGCAAAGTCGTGAAGAACAATCTGCACGTCGTGCTCACGATGACGTAACGAGAAGCAACTAATATAGAACTAGCTCCTCTCTCCTTTTTCATTTACTCGTTTATTGGGTTAACGTTATACCGGGTGCTTTTTTTTTGCAGACCCATCGGTGAGCTTTTCCGGGCACGCATCAGGCAGTTCCCGGCGCTGATCAATCTCTGCACGATCGACTGGTTCGATCCGTGGCCCGACAGCGCGCTCCAAGTTAATAAACTCTCCTTGCTCATACCAATTAGCTTTCTTTTAATAACCACAACGAGCGAAATTAAATAAAAAAACAAAAACGTGCCCTCGCGAGAAAAAATAACAATGTTTCTCTCTCCCTTCATTATAGAACGTGGCGATGCACTTCCTGCAGAACGTAAAGGACGAGGCGTTCACGGACAGCGTCATGAAGTCCATCGTGAAAACCTGCCAGTTCATGCACTCGAGCGTCATCAAAGCCAGCTCGGATTTTCTACAAGTACAGTAGTAGAGCGAACGAGGATTAGTTTTCATTTTTTCTCTCGTTGTTATTTTCTCTTTTTCTTCTAACCCTCGCTACTCCGATGATTGTTCTCGTATCCTCTTTCGTTACTTATGGGTATCTTTTTCGCGAAGGAACACAGTCGTCACAATTACGTAACGCCCACGTCTTATCTGGAGCTGATCTCCAGTTACGGTCACTTGCTGGCTAAAAAGAGAAACGAGCTGAATCTCGGGATATCAAGATTGTCGACGGGTAAGAGCTTTTCTCCGATAATTTCACGTGGGGGGACCTTCGAAATACTATAATTACACGTACTCGCGTGTTGTATACGCGTGTACGCAGGCTTGGAACGTTTGGCCGAGACGGAAATCGAGGTCAAAGATATGCAGGTGCTTTTGGAAAAAATGAAGCCCGAGCTGGAGGAGGCCGCGATCGAGACCCAGGCCATGATCGTGCAAATACAAAAAGATACCGTGAGTAACGTGTCGTGTGTTTGACGAGATTAAACACCGAGCTTAATCAAGTCGATGCATCGTTCGTATATAAATCGAGAATCAATCGAAGAATACAGCTAATTATTCATCGCGCAATGTTTGATCACATACACACACAGGCCGTGGCTGAGATCGCGCGCCAAGAGGCTGCAGCCCAGGAGGAGGAGGCCAGCAAATTAAAAATGGAAAATCAAGCCATACGCGACGAAGCCGAATACGATCTCAGTAAAATATCCCTCTTTTTATTGGTTTCTCTTTTTTTTTTCCTTTTTTTTGTGTGTTTGTGCACGCGAGAATGCGCAAGCGAGAGCTAATATTAACTTTTGATGTAATTTTTCCCACTCACCTACACACAAACACACATACACACACACATAGGTAAAGCTCGACCGATGCTGCAGGCTGCGGAAGAGAGCCTGAAAGCATTGAATAAAGCCGACATAACCGAGGTGAAAGCCATGAAAAGGCCACCGGTGGGAGTCGTGCTCGTTATCGAGGCGATTTGCATTGTGAAGAAAGTAAAACCTTTGAAGGTAAGCGAGCAGAGGCGGATGTATGCGCCAGAGGGTGTAGTATGCGTACGCCCGTCGTTTCTGCGTGCATTGTAAATGCAGAGAAACGACGTATAAATCTCATGCGTCGTTCCTCGTTCAGTACAGGAGGAAAGAAAAACTACGCGGCTCATTTGTGCTACTACTCACATATATTTATTTGACAGACAGACAGAGAGAGAGAAAGACGGTAAAATTGCAACGAAATACGTCAGACGTAATAAAGTTTTCTCCTTTTTTTGTCATGTCAACGGTCTGACTGAACTCTGACTTACTCCACTGCTGGAGTTTGTACGCAGGAGGCACAAAAAGTCTCTACCCTCGCAAGTATTTTTTTAACGCTGTGTGGGTGAGGTTTCTTAACCTTAAAGCGTTAGAAAACCTTAGTTTCTCGCAAGCAGGGTTAAAAAATATCGTTTTTGTGCTACCCCAACCTAAAGTAACATTTTACTCCCGCTGCGCAAAACCAAAATGTTACTTTAGGCTGGGGGACTCACAAAAAATGGTATTTGCACGAAGCAAAAATGAAAGTCTCAGAGCACGTGATTATCAACCTCGGCTTCGTTTCGGATGATGAATTACACGTGCTCTGAGGCTTTCCAGTTGTTTGCTCCCTAGGCACGTAATATACAATTGCAACAAGTCTTTGTACCCTCTCTACACTCGGGTGAAAACAACTCCTGGATGAATCAGCTGTGCTTCGGGCACTTGTTACGAAATATACTATTCTTTTTTGTTTTGCGCTGGCTTTACTGCTGCTTTGCTCAGAGTGAGGAGGTTTTTTTTGCTTTTTTTTTTAACGAGCTCGTTTTAGTTAAGGGTATTTAGAAGCGAAAGGTAAAAGAGATCGATAATTAAGGGTATTTGTATTATTGATACGTAACGTTCTTTATTTACGGTTATTATACAATTCATTGGCATATAACAGAAAAAAATAGGATTTTTTTATTCATTTTGAATTTTCCTTCTTTGTGCACACCTAAAACGAGAATTGCTGAAAAATTAATTTTTTTGTAAAAATCAAAGTAGAAGGATCCTCATCCACGAATTTAATATTCGCCGACTTATGAATAAATAAATCCTTGCTTCGCATTCGCAGTAGCAAAAATTTTCGTAATCGCAACTGTTTGTTGTCGAGAGTCGCGAATAAAACGATCTCGCATTACAGAATATATTTTGTGTAAATATTCGTAAATAGAACTGACGAATATTGAAGTAAATGTGTGTCTATGTTCTCGTCCAATGAAATGTACATATTTTTATTTACGTATATTATTCACACGAGCAACGAGTAAATGTACTTCAAAGTTTATAGTACTAAAATTTTGAAAAAAAATAAAACTACTATAGTAATTTTAAAGTAAATATTTTTATATAAGTGTTCAAAAAGAAGCTTAAAATCGGAAAAATATTTACTCAATTTAGTAGAAAATACTTTTCTTCACCTTTGATTCAAACGCAATTTCAAAAAAGTGCGATGAAGGGTGGCGAGCCGAGTCCTTTTCAAACATTACATACGTATTATTCTCTTCAATTTTCCATTTTCCTTTGAGCTCGTAATTATTGTAAAACAATGTAGATTATTTTCAAACATTACATACTTATTATTCTCTTCAATTTTCCATTTTCCTTTGAGCTCGTAATTATTGTAAAACAATGTAGATTGTTTTACGCTTTTGTGTGTTTGCCTTTAATCAACCGTGAAAAAACCACCGTTGCCACGCGCGTGGAGGCTTTTCAACGCAAATTTTATCTTTCATCTTTTTAATTAGGTTGCTGGGGAGCGTCCCGGTGAGAAGCTCAACGATTACTGGACACCGGGTAGCGCTCTGCTCTCCGACGCCGGTCACTTTCTCTCCTCGCTGGAGAATTACAACAAAGAGGACCTGAACGAGGACATGATCAAGAGTCTGAAGGGCTACATCGAGAATCCGGACTTTCAGCCGGCCAAGGTCGCCACGGTGTCCAAAGCCTGTCACTCGCTGTGCTTGTGGGTGCACGCCATGTACAATTATTACTTCGTGAACGAGCGCGTGAAGCCGAAGATGCAGGCGCTGAGAGAGGCCGAGGAGGGCTTGAGACAGACCGAGCTCACTCTGGCGGCGGCGGTGGACAAGTTGCGCCAGGTCGAGGCCGGGGTGGAGCTGCTGCAGGCCAAGTTCAGGCGCGGCGAGGCCAAGCAGGCCGAGCTCGAGCGACAGAAGCAGCTCTGCGAGGATCGCATGTCCCGCGCCGTACGACTCATCGGGGGCCTGGCCGAGGAGAAGGTGCGCTGGGCCGAGACGGTGGCCCTGATTCGACACGATCTCAAAAATATCATCGGCGACATTCTCCTGTCCGCCGGTGCCATAGCCTACCTCACGCCCTTCATGGACACCTATCGCAAACGCCTGCTCACCTCGTGGTATCGCACCCTGGGCAAGAACGTGCCGCACACCCCGGGCTGCTCGCCCGTCTCCGTCCTCGGCGACCCCGTGGAGATACGTCGCTGGCAGATCGAGGGTCTGCCCCGCGACTCCCTCAGCGTCGAGAACGCCGTGCTCGTTACCAATTCGAAGCGATGGCCGCTGTTCATCGATCCCCAGGGACAGGCCAATCACTGGATACGCAATTCGGGCAAACAGGGCGGACTGTCGATAGTGCGCATGAACGACAAGGACCTGCTGAGGGTGATCGAGAGCTGCATACGATTCGGCCGCACCTGCCTCATCGAGAACGTGGGCCTGGAGTTCGAGGCGTCGTTGGACACGGTCCTCATGCGGACGCTGTTCCGCCAAGCCGGTGTGCTCAGTCTCAAGATCGGCGATAACATAGTACCCTACAGCCCGGACTTTCGACTGTTTCTCACGACCAAGCTGCCGAATCCTCACTATCCACCCGAGATCGCGGTCAAGGTGCTGCTGGTTAATTTCACCCTGACGGCTAGTGGCTTGGCCGATCAGATGCTGTCCCTCGTGGTCATGCAAGAGTGTCCGGACTTGGAAGAGACTCGCAGCGCTTTGATCGTTTCCAGCGCCGACATGAAGCGAGAATTGAGGGATATCGAGGACAGGATATTGCAACGACTCTCGTCGTCGGAGGGCTCCGCCGTGGACGACGTCGATCTCATATTAACCCTCGAGGCGTCGAAAGTCAAAAGCGAAGAAATCAAGGTACTCGCAATATCCTTCTTACGAGCGAGGACGAATAAATAAAAATATCTTTTTTTCAATCGTGTAACATGCGCGCGATTGTAGATAAAAGTGAAATCGGCGGAAGTGACCCAAGTGGAGATCGAGGCCGCGCGATCGCTCTACATACCGATCGCCGAGCGGGCGCAAATTCTGTTCTTCTGCCTGCTGGATTTGCAGCTGGTTGACACCATGTATCAGTACTCGCTTCAGTGGTTCATACAGATTTTCATCAATGCCATGAGAACCTCGCCGAAGAACGGTACAGGATAAGCGAATGGAGAATAAAAAAAGATCATACGTTTTTTATTCCGCAGTGAAAATGAATTGTTACTGTCCTTTTTCTTTCTTTTTTCGTTGTACATAGAGAACGTTGAAATACGAGTGTCGAGCATCAATGAGAATCTCACGTTCTCCCTGTTCACCAACGTCTGCCGCAGCCTGTTCGAGAAGCACAAGCTGCACTTCGCCTTTCTCCTCTGCGTGCGCATCCGCATGAAAGACAATCTCATCGATCCGGACGAATGGAGATTTCTACTGTCCGGATCCACTCCCCTGAAGGTATAATAATAATAATGTGCAAACGAAATGAAAAGTTGCACGGAACAATGCCGCGGGCGAGAGCGAGCCAGGAGAGAAAATTAATAGAAATTTTATAATTCGTTTTTTCCCCGCGCGCGCGCGAGTAGGAAGAGCAGAATCCCGCGCCCCAGTGGCTGACTCAGCGCAGCTGGTCGGAAATACAATCCCTCGAAGCTCTGCCGAAATTTCGCGGCTTCGCGGCCTCCTTCAAAAGTCTTCTGGCGAAATTTAAGATCATTTTCGACTCGCAGCAGCCCGAGGCGTAAGTGGAGACTTTCATCATTAGAGAAGAGAAGAAGACGAGAAGCTTTTACGTTCTTCTCCGCTTATCGCTTTACCGACGCGAACACTGCCGCTTTTCTCTCGCAGCGAAAAGTTGCCCGACAAATGGGATCAAAAGCTCGACGACTTTCAAAAGATGCTGGTGCTGAAGTGCCTGCGCCCGGACAAGGTAACCATCTCCATGCAGCACTACATCATCGCGCATCTGGGCGGTCGCTTCGTCGATCTGCAGTCGTCGGGCCTCGAGGCCATCTACAAGGAGTCCTCGCCGACGACCCCGCTGATCTTCGTGCTGTCCAGCGGCACCGATCCCGCGGCGGAGCTGGCCAAGTTCGCCGACAAGCTGAAAATGTCGCGCAAGCTGTACTCGATGTCACTGGGTCAGGGCCAAGGGCCGCGCGCCGAGCTCATGCTCAAACAATCGATCGAAGTCGGTAATTGGCTCTTCTTTCAGGTAAATTCTCGCGCGCTCCTGCGCACCAGCTGTCTCATTTTACTATTAACAATTTAAACGGTACATTTTAATTATCTCAAATGACTCGATGCGACGCGTTGATTAACTGCGTAGAATTGCCATCTGGCGCCGAGTTGGCTGCCGCGACTCGAGCTGCTCGTCGAAAATCTGCCCGACTCGACTCATCGAGATTTCCGCCTCTGGCTCACGTCGATGCCCTCGGCCGCCTTCCCCGTCAGCATACTGCAGAACGGCAGCAAGATGACGATCGAGCCGCCTCGCGGCGTCAAGGCCAACGTCATGCGCGCCTACACGAGCCGCGTCGTCGAGTTCCAGGAGTTCCTCGAGTCGGAGAGCGCTAAGGTCGACGCGTTCAAGTGTCTCGCCTTCTCGCTCTGCCTGTTTCACGCGATCCTCCTCGAGCGACGCAAATTCGGCCCGCTGGGCTTCAACATTCCGTACGAGTTCACCGACGGCGACTTCACCATATGCCTGTCGCAGCTGCACATGTTTCTGCTGGAGTACGCCAGGACGCCCTACGAGGTCTTGATCTACACGGCCGGCCACATAAATTACGGGGGCCGGATAACGGACGACTGGGACAGGCGCTGCGTGCTGACGCTGCTGCACAACTTTTACAACGAGTCGGTGCTCGAGACGGGCCACTGCTTCGACCCGAACGAGCTTTACGTTCAAGTACGCATCGATCGATATATAATAAATAAAAATTGCTCGCCAAGTTTTTTTTTTTTTTATCTCGTGTAAATTATGATGTGTTTGTAGCCTCCCCCGGAAAGCACGACTTTCCTCGACTACGTGAATCTGATCAAAGGTTTCCCGATCAACGACGTGCCGGGCCTGTTCGGGCTGCACTCGAATGCAGACATAAGTTACGCCCAGGCCGAGACCTACGCCTGCTTGAATACGCTGCTGGAGCTGCAGCCGCGCGAGATCGGCGGCAGCGTCAAAGCCATGGACGAGGTAACGAGCAATTTGGCTCGTGCTATACTCTCGGGTCTGCCGGACAAGCTCGATTTGAGAGCCATTCAGAAACGGTATGACGAGTGTCGACCTTTGTGTTGCTTCGCGCCCATTGTTCGCATGTAGTGTACATTTTTTTTTGAATAGATATCCCGTGTCGTACGAGGAGTCGCTCAACAGCGTGCTGTACCAGGAGGCGGCGCGCTACAACGTGCTGCTGGACGAGATGCGCAAGAGCCTGAGTGATTTGTTGCGGGCGCTGCAGGGCCTCGTCGTGCTGTCCGAGACATTGGAAGCTATGGCCTCGGCCATGTTCAGCAACAGAGTGCCCAACAATTGGACCAACAAGGCTTTCTCGTCGCTCAAACCTTTGGGTAAAAAAATAACGACAAAAAAACAATACTTTGTGTTGTTTTTAGTTCGAGGCTAAACTGAGAAAAATACTTTAGAAAAAATTAGTATACTATGTTGTAAAAAATTTTACTACCCAACGTGATAAATTTATTATAACACAGTAATATATACTCTATGTACATAACTAATTTTTCTAATTTAATTTTACCAAGGTGTGGACTTTTTTTCATCATTTTTTTTTCGTATGAATTCAGGAGCATGGATGGAGGATTTGAAGGAGAGGGTGAGATTTATCAGAAAGTGGCAGGACAATGGCATACCCGCGTCCTTCTGGATCTCGGGCTTTTACTTTCCTCAAGCTTTCTTGACCGGGACTCTGCAGAATTACGCGAGGAAGTACGGGGTTTCCATCGATTTGATTGACTTTTCTTTCAAGGTATATATTATTTTTACTTTATTTAATATAATACTAATTTGCGTGTCTAGAATCTAGAATTACAAAATTAAATTTCAAGGAATGTAATTTATAAGGTTAACTTTTGAACTACTTGCTGCGTTTCTGCTAAATTTCATTTTTTTAAATTTAATTTCGTAATTCTTTTTTACTCTTTGCTTTGCATGGGAAAAATTCCTTCCCTTTGCATTTCAGGTCCTCGCGCAGAAACCGAAAACACGCCCCGACGACGGCTGCGTCGTTTACGGCCTCTTCCTCGAGGGATGTCGCTGGGACGGCACTTCCCTGGCCGAGTCTCGGCCCAAGGAGCTGTTCACGAGCATGAAACCGATGCTGTTTCTGCCCGAAGTCAATCACAAGAAGCCCGAGAGCGGCTTCTACGAGTGCCCGGTTTACAAGACGGTGGTCAGGGCCGGCACGCTGAGCACCACCGGCCACTCGACCAACTTCGTTCTGCCCGTGGAGATACCCTGCCGAGAGTCGCCCTCGCACTGGATCATAAGGGGCGCAGCGCTCATTTGTTCTCTCGACTTCTGAGACGCGAGTGAAATTTTTCATTTCGCCCGTTTGATGTAGGTGCGACACATTGTCGGCTAACGCTCGATTTGTCTTTATTTAGAGAGGTAGCTGCTTTTGCATGTAGGTGTTTTGGTTTTTTTCTTAGAGTCGAATTTAGTCGACTTCTACCGAAGACTTTGCTCATTTTTTCATTAATTGTGTGAGACATTATCATAGTTACTTTGTTTTTGTTTGCTTGAAAAAATAAAATGTATCATAAGTACACAAAAAAGTACTACTTTCAATCAATTGAAGGGAAACACAATTCTTTTTTCTCTCTGTGCTACCAGCCGGATATTTTTGTTTATTTTGCAACTACTTTCCACCTGACAACTCAATTATTAAATCAATCAGACTCGTACTTTCTCAAAATCATACCTTCACTTGTACAATTATTTTTAGTTTTCCACTTGCAGGTTTACAAATAAATGTACTCGCCATCTAGTAGTGAAAGCTGAAAGTATTATTGTCGTATTGTAAAGTGATTGAAAACTGGTGCACATTATTTTAAACATGTACCTCATCAAATAGTCAAATTGAATTATCATTTTAGATAACTTAAAACACACTCAATAATTATAAAATAATTGCAAAAAAATTAGAAAGTTGATAACATGATTGAATTGATTTTAAATTAAACAAAAAATTAAATTGAAATTCCCATGTTATTTTCAACACTGAACGCTTAAAAGTTTCAAATAACGTAATTTACAATCGTATCACGATACCAATCGAAGAATATTTAGTCTTGATAATGGGATTAATATTCGATTCACAAGCAACTGTCTAATATACTGGTGAGAAACGAAAACAAATAGGCAGTTGCGTTGCGACCACTAATCGGTAAACATAGGCCTTCGCTACTCACAGTCCTATTTGTAAACATTCGAGCGAAGACAATTTTGCGATTCTAGTGACTTTTCCGAACTTGAACGATTGTAAAAAATGGCAAATTTTGCCTTTCGTGCAGATCCACCAAAAGGTGCGAATCAATCAAAAAAGAAAAAAAAATCTAGTTGGTTTTATGTCAAAAGTTTATTGTGTGGCGTTGATAAATGCGATCTTAAGCCAAAGAAACTTCAAAAAGAGGATAAGTCACAGACAAAAAATTATAAAAGCACTGATGGTTTGATCAAGAGTGAAAACTATAAAGTTAAACCTAGTGAAAATTTAAAGACGAATAATCGCAGGGGCTTCGATGTATTGCTTAAGAGTGAAAACTCAAAGGTAAAATCTAGTGAAAATTTAAAGACAAAAAATAACAGGAGCACCGATGGTTTGATCAAGAGTCAAAATTTGAAAGTGAAATCTAGTGAAAATTTAAAGACAAAAAATTACAAAAGCCCCGATGGTTTGATTAAGAGTGTAAGCTCAAAAGTAAAATCTAGTGAAAATTCAAAGACAAAAAATAACAGAAGCACCGATGGTTTGATCAAAAGTGAAAACTTGAAAGTAAAATCTGCTGAAAATTCAAAAACAAAAAATTATAATAGCACCGTTGGTTTGATCAAGAGTAAAAACTCGAAAGTAAAAACTGGGGAAAATATTAAAAATTGTGTGAGTGCAGGCGATGACAGGAAAAAAGTTAAAGTATATGATGTAAAAATATCAAATTGCTCTGAAGTAGAGAAAAAATGTTTTCAAAGTTCATCGAAAAATAAAAAAGCTAATAACAGCTCTGCAACAAAAGTACTTGATCGTAATAATAATAATAAAAATAATTATAGCAATGAGCAGAAAACAAAAATTTCCAAAAATTCTCATGGTCAGAGAAAAAATAAGAAATCTATTCATTTGAAAGATCACGAAAAGAGTCCACTGAAAACAGATGACAAAAAAAATGTCAAAAATTCTTCCAAACCCATTGATTCAGTTATCTCTAAAAATTACAGTAATGAAAATAAAAAGGCAAGACGGAAAAAGAATAAAAGAAAAAATGCTTCAAACAGTGATAAAGTTACTTCTGAAAACAATAACAATATATCACCAAAAAAAGTTCAAGAGAAAGTTGTAACTCTAAAGAAAAAATTGATTGTTGATGAATATGAAAAACTCCTATTGGAAAAGATCCTATTAGAAAATAAAAGTAAAAGATTCGTTAAATATGATCTCAGATGTCCAATTGGTTCGAGAATAAGTTTTTATCACGAAGATGATAAAGATTGTCCACAAATGATAAGAAGTAAAAGAAAAGGAAAAAAACTTGAATTGATGAATAAACCTTGCGTTTTTGTTCGTCCCTCGATGGATTCAAATAATAATGAAACTGTTGATACTGATAAAGAGAATTCAGAAAAAGAGGATAGCAATGACAGTGCGATCAATGACTCTGTAAAAGTGGACGTATCTGAAATTTCGAGTTCGGAATCCACCGAAATAATTTACGCTGTGATTGACACGTCGAATAAAACAGAAGTCAATAATTTTGGCGAAGACTCGTCGATAAAAAAGAAAAAAACTGAACTAGAAAAGAAACTTGAATATGATGCAGAAGCTTGGAAAGATTTCAGAATTGGTGTTGGAGCGAAAATACTTTTGCAGCTCGGTTGGATACCTGGCAAAGGCTTGGGAAAGAATCTTCAAGGCATCCTTTTTCCAGTAGAAGTCACGAAGAGACGCCGCAGAAAAGCTCTATGATGTTACATCGAAGAAAATTCCATTTTCAAGGACTAAATTTATCGTCAAACGGTTGCTCGAACTTAGCAGTGAATGCCAAATGTGTAAGGATAGTCAATATAAGGAATTGATTTGCAGAACGATTGAAAGAACATATTAAATATTGTGAATGCCAAAGAATGTTATGTGTGTGCGAATAGCGATTATTAATCTCAATTTTTTTTGTTAATCTAGAATTAAGTTACTCATCTGTATAAATTATTATGGTCGCACGTCAAAAATGTAATTTTCTGTGCATTAGAATATTTTTAATAAATAGCAGCGAGAAAAAAATGTTAATTTTTGTATTAAGTTTCTGTTTGTTATATATGTAATACATAAAGAGTCGATTACGGGACATGGGTGTTAAAAAAAGAATGTCTCACATTACATGCCAATTGATGATTAACATGGGCAGGGAGGCTTTTTGAATTTCCATGTTGCTTACCCTATTTTTCTTGAGTTTCCCAACAGAAAATGACATTTTAGTTTTGGCCGCAGGGCAAAAAATGTTACTTTCGGTCGGGGTACCAAGAAAATATGAAATTGATACCAAAACCTGACATTTGTGTCTATTTTCGCAATTATTATACTTTTTTTTTCTTACTAATCCAAATATAAAAGTGACTCAATTCATTGTAAATTAGTTATCATGGAATTATTAAGGGCTAACAGGGGGATTAATTATTTTTCATTTTTCAATTACAGTACTAGGCTGTAAAAGTGAAAAAAAATTTTTTTTTCAAGAACACACATGATATCCCTTTTCAATACCCTATTTGAAAGTATTTTGTCCAGTTAGATTTTTTTAATACATAAAAATTCATGATTTACTCGTTATTTACTTCTACGAGAATATAATACTACCCTTCTACATTGTGCAGCTGAAGAGAAGCATTCAATTTCAAGACGCTTGAATGAAAATTTGAATATTATAACTAAGCAAAATATTTGCTTTGAGTACGTGATTGACGATGCTCGAGGAGCTTAAGATTTTGAATTTTACTGCAGCCACCAAAACGCCAGCGCTCTGATATTTTTGAAACCCTTGATCGAGGAGGTCCGGCAGCTATTCTTAAAATCACTACCAATCGATGCCATGACGTGGGGAGGGGTAGGGAGGTGGCAAATTTTAAAATAAATATAAAAATTGTTTATCATACACGTGTATAAGAATTTATTAAATCTATATTTATACTCTATAAACTTGTTTGGAAGTATTTAGAATTTTTAGAAGGTTAAAAAATTCCTCGAAATAAAAGTCATTGATTTAAAATTTTAAACTCGTTTAAATATTGTAAAAACAATCTATAAACTGATAAATCGGTACCTTAATTGTAAACAAAATATGGTCATGAACAATTTTGAAATAGTCCCTCGACACATTGATTATGTTTATTATAAAAACAAATCAGTTTGAATTTTGTCTTTCACCATAACACCAAAAGATAAATTTTATTCATTTGATTTCCGAGGAATAAATCGAAGGATACATCGTTCAATTTAGAATCCAAAATGGATGAAAGTGAGAAGAAATCCGATGAAGTTGTCTTGGAACATAATTTAAGTGAACACGACATTGATGTTTCGAATGCAAAACGAAAAATTGATGACATTTCTCAGGAGACATTTACATCAGAATTAGGCATGATAACAAATCGAGACGCAATTCACAATGAAATAAAATATTACTCATGTGACAAATGCAAAGAAAATTTTGAGTTTCGAAGTCATCTGAGTAGACACCAAATATCAGAACACAGAGGCCGCAAAGATTTTGCATGCGACAAGTGCGAGAAGAAATTTGTGAAAAAATCAAGTTTATTTACGCACCAAAAATTAGTACACAAAGATCGTGGACATATCACGTGCAATAAGTGCGAGAGAAAATTTGAAGATAAATCGACTTTACTCAAGCATAATAAAATATTCCACGAAGTTTTTAAACATTACTTATGTGAAAAGTGCGCCAAAAGATTTGGAAAAAAACATAGTTTGCTCCTGCACATGAGGGTAGTACACGATGGTCAGAAATATTTCGTCGGCAAAGTCCTCAAAGATTACTTATGTGACAATTGCGGGACGAAATTTAAGGATCAATGCGAGTTGAGAAGACACCAAAATTTAGTTCACAAAGGTCGAAAAAATTATCCACGCGACAAGTGCGAAAAAAATTTTGGATCTAAACAGTATATGCTCGTCCACCAAAGGACAGACCACGAATGTCGAAAAGATTTCGCATGTGACAAGTGTGAGAAAAAATTTAAAAATAAATCAAGTTTGCTTTACGCATGCGACCAATGTGACAAAAAATTTAGACGTAAAAATTATTTGCTCTTGCACACAAGAACAGTACACGAAGGTCGCCGAGATTACACGTGCGATATTTGTGAGAAGAAATTTGGACAGAAAATTAGTTTGCTTATCCACCAAAGGACAGTCCATGAAGGTCGAAAAAATTTCGTATGTGACAAGTGTGAGAGAAAATTTACACAAAAACCACATTTGCTTGTCCATCAAAGAACAGTACACGAAGGTCGCAAAGATCATGCATGCGATAAGTGTGAGAAGACATTTGGAGGAAAATCGACATTAATTAGACACCTAAACACAGTTCACGAAGGTCGTAAAGATTTCGTATGTGACAGGTGCGAGAAGAAATTTACGCAAAAACCGAATTTACTTCACCACCAAGCGACAGTACACAACAATCGCAGAGATTTCGCATGTGATAAATGCGAGAAAAAATTTACAAAAAAACCACATTTGCTTGTCCATCAAAAGAGAGTACACGAAGGTAGCAAAGATAGAATGCATGCATGCGATAAGTGTGAGAAGAAATTTGGAGAAAAATCTACATTAATTAGGCACCTAAACACAGTTCATGAAGGTCGCAAAGATTACACATGCAACAAATGTGAGAAAAAATTTGGACGAAATTGCAATTGGCTAATCCATATCAAGACGGTACACGAAAAGCGTAAAGATTTTGTATGCAATTATTGCAAGCAGAAATTTGGACAAAAAGGACATTTGCTCAAACATCAAAGTACAGTTCATCAAAGTCGCGAAAATTATTCATCCCACGATTTCGAGAAGAAATAATGATTAACAGTTGTAAATATTAAATGCATTCATACTTATACATATGTTTTGGTGCCACCCCAACCTAACATTTGACTCCCGCTGAGCGATATGAAAATGTTACTTTATGCTGATCGTTTCACAAAAATTGTACTTTCCTCAGAGGGCTTAATTATTTTTCATTTTTCAATTATAGTACTAGGATGTAAAAGTGAAAAAAAATGTTTTTTTTTAGAACATACATGATAACCCTTTTCAAAACCCTATTTGAAAGTATTTTGTCCAGTTAGATACTTAGAAACAATTAAGTGCAATAATAATGAGGTTGTTGACCCTCAACGCAAGCTATACGCATATCTAAGCTACCTGTGGTAGAAATCCAAGATCAAGCATTCAGCTAAAGGAGCCTAAGTCGTTTCATTTTGTTCGATAGCCAATTGGCCATGGTCGCAAACAAAAGCTAGCCATAAGATGAACTGTAGCTACTTGTAGCTGAACTGTACTAACAGTAACAACCTTCATATGCACTTCATGCTTTATATCGATAGTAATTAATAATATTTGTAAACTCTGAATTAAGAACGTTTTCTCATTGTATAATAATTGTAGATCATTCGCCTTGTAGAAGAAATGAACAAAGATGTATTCGATTTTCGCAAAGTAACTGAATGTGCCATGGAGTTAACTGATTTTCCTTCCAATTTATATGCCATGTACATGCTCATATTCAATAAAAATGGAATTGATCGGGTAAAAGATATATCATAAGAAACTATCACTTATATTTTTGCTTGTATCAAGTTTTATTAGTTCACATGGTTATGCTATTTCAATTATAAAGATTCGGAGCTTGTGTGATAATTGGACAATTAATTTGATTCAATGCAGTGCCGAAGAAAAACATTTTATTTAAAAATATATTGATAAATCTCGATTAATTACATACATACTGACAGGTATGTTGTAGATTGGTAAAATCTATCAAACATTT
This sequence comes from Trichogramma pretiosum, assembly GCF_000599845.2. Classification (NCBI taxonomy): domain Eukaryota; kingdom Metazoa; phylum Arthropoda; class Insecta; order Hymenoptera; family Trichogrammatidae; genus Trichogramma; species Trichogramma pretiosum. Next base: position 727,986 of record NW_019641606.1, on the reverse strand, counting down.
TAATAATACTGTATTTTAAATTTTAGGAGTTGTCGTGGGATCTCATCTAATGGTTATAATCATTCTTCCCATTACATGGCCAAGAATAGCAAACACTATTTTACCAGGAAATAAAACATATCAAAAATTCCTGTTTATTCATATGGAATTATTTTTAGACGAAGACGAGTACTTTTATTATTATTTGATTTATTCGTTTATTAGTTTCGGTGTATTATTATTTTCAATAACAAGTTTGGGAAATTTATTCGTGATCTCGAGCTTCTTTGTGATGGGAAAGTTCGAATATTTAGAGTCCGTTCTTACAAATCCGTGTACATCAAACTGAATTAATCATATGTTGAAATACTTTTTTTCTCATTTAGGTTGATGATTCAAAAATTGTCAGATACAATTGGAACAAATCGTCTATTACGTAAAAAAACAGAAGTGCGTTTGATCATCGTATCAGTGAGCTTGTTAAAATGCATTAAAATTGCTAAAAGTTAAGTAAAGATGAAATTAAATTCAAAATCAGATTCTAATTTTAATATATATTCTTCTAATTTCTCTATAATTATCAAAGAGATGGCTCAACAGCCGATAAAAGGAAAAGATCTGGTAAAGATGAAGATGTAGAAAAAGTCTTAAAAAAATGGTTTGTGGAAAAAGAGAGAAAAAAAGGCTCCAATAAATGGCCCATTATTAAAAATCAAAGCTGAAACTTTGGCGGAGAAGTTGGGTAAGAAAAATTTTAAGGCTACCGATGGATGGTTATCACGCTGGCGCAGCCCATTGGATAATAGAATCAGCCGCTTAATAGAATAAAAAATGTTTTCCCAGTGTGATTCTATTAAGCGGCGGCTACTGTACTATTTTCTTAAATTTCAAAAAAAATTGTGCTGAAATGATTGTGCATTACCTGAACCCTGGGTGTTCAACTATATCATTGCCGCTTTTTACACTTACGTTCCCTTGTCAAAAAGTTGTTTGTCAGAAAGATTGTACACACAAGTCATTAATGTGTATTTGAGTGAATGCGAAGGTGAAAATCACAGCGATTCGATCGACTACACTTATTTACAGGTGGCCTGTCAGTTCGGCGACTTCGAAGCTTGCATCTAAAGCTGCACTGACGTAAATCTTAGCTCGTACAAGCGGCATGCGTAGCAGCCTGGTACGAGCAAGCGCAGATCGTGAAATTGCTTCTCGAGTTCTCGCTACAAATCTCAACGTCGTCGATTCGAATTTACCGAGTCTGCTGAATTGGCTCAGTCATTTCACGCCGGGGTTTCACTGATTCCAGACATTTTGATCAATCGGGGATAGTATAAATACATTTTACTATTAAAAAAATGTTTTAATCACTTCGATTTATATGGCCATTTTTAAGTATCGGCTTAAAACACCATCTTGTCCCCTTAAATGAAGATTAAGGATTAATAAAATTAGGATAGATGCTAATAATTTTAAAAAATGTTGGAAACACTTATTGGTTCAAATTAACTAATTAAATGGCTTCCACTTTCAATTTTTCAGTAAAGAATCATTGCTACTACAGATCACATATTTCTTGGCAGAAATAACAGGCGTTTGTCTGCAAATTTATCAGAATCTTTCGACAGCGCGTGGGTGTTTAATTCAGGGTGCCGTAGCATTACCTGACGCTTATAAAAAAATCCAAAAAATGGACGGAGAGTAAGTAATTAGCAATCATCTGATTAAATATAAAGCGCTAACAACAATAATGAGCGAAGGTGTAATGATGCAATAATAGCACGAGGTTTAGGTAAGACACAAGCGCATCGGCCCATTTTTATTGAAATTTTAGAAAAATATTAACAAATATCAATATGTATATTTACAATCGTCAAGAAAAAAATCAAAGATTTTAATTGTTTCACTCATGAGGTGCACGCTATTCCCTGGAAACGATCCAGAGCATATGATTGCAATAAGCTCGACTCAGTCGTATAAACAATGATTTATCCATAAAAACTTTTTTCAAGGACGGTTTTTTGATCAAATTGATAACATCCCGAAATTTCTCCTCGGTTATTTCGGATGCAAAATCTTAATGATATTTGTGGACTGTCAATTGGTGTTTGAACAAACTCGACTTAGCTCCAAATTTTTTCTCATATTTGTCACAAGCGTAATTTTTTCGACCTTCGTGTACTGTCATTTGATGCAAAAGCATCTTCTTTTTTTCTCTAAATTTCTTCGCGCATTTGTTGCATGAGTAATCTTTGCGACTCTCGTGCACTGTTTTTTGACCGGGTAAGCAAATTTTGTTTTTGTGTAAATTTTTTCTCACACTTGTCACGTACGAAATTTTTTTGACCTTGATGGACTGTCTTTTGGTGGATAAGCAAACTAATTTTCTGTTTAAATTTCTTCTCACAAATATCGCAAGTGGAATCTTTTCGACCTTCATGTACTGTCCATTTGTGCAAAAGCCAATTAGATTTAAGCCCGAATTTTTTTCGCAATTGTAAAATTGGGAGTGTCAATTGGGAGAGCTTCTATAATAATTTTAAATGATATAGAAAATATTTATCTATTGCAATAAAATTAACAAATGGTCAGCTGTTATCAATCACGTTTTTCTTACAAGAAATAATCCGTTCGTCAGCAAATTTATCAATATCTTTCACTAGCAATGTTTTATCGATTCAACGTAGCGTATTATTACGTGATGTTTATCAAAAATTAAGTCGTCAAGCAAACGTTCACCCCATTCACAGATCCAAAAGAAGGAACAATTCAAAGCAGATTACTGTAATGAGTTCGACACATTCGTATTAGCAAATAAACTAAGACTTTAATAAAAAATTATTAATATATTATCGTGATATCAAAATTATTTTACAGTTAAGTCGTCTATCCCATGTACAAAAAGTTAGATCGAATAGTCATTTTCTGAAATTGATCAAAAATAGTTCGAAAGTCAATATTTTCTAGAATTTATTTCTAGTCTTTGCTATTTAAGGAAGTTCGTATTTTACGGTGAGTTTAAGACTTGATAAAGAGATATAAAGTATGCGAATTTGTTAGGAGATTCGTTTTGTAAGTCAACATCTTCAATGTCCAATGAATTCTTATTTTGCACATCTCTTTGCGCATTCCAATGCCAAAACTTCGCCTTTTTGTGCAAATCAATTATCAGGAATCATATTGCGTTTGTCGGCCAAAAGTTTATCGAATTTATTATAAACGTTATTTTAAAAAAAAATTCAGATGTCAACTACAATTCGATGAAGTGCATGATTTTTACACGCATTTTTCGCGTTGGACATATCAGAGACCTTTATGGACTATTTTTTGGTGCTGGAGCAAATGCGGTTTTTGTCCAAATTTCTTCTCGCATTTGTCACATGCGAAATCTCTGCGACCTTCATGTATTGTCCTTTGGTGCCTGATCAAATACAGTTTGCGTCCAAAATTTTTCTCGCATTTAGTCACAAGCGTAATCTTTGCGATTGTTGTGTACCGTCGCTCGGTGGTAAAGTAAGTTCGGTTTTTGTGTAAATTTCTTCCCACACTCGTCACATGCATAATTTTTGCATCCATCGTGTACTGTTCTTTGGTGCATGAGCAAATGATGTTTCAGTCCAAATTTTTTTTCGCACTTGTCACATGTGTTATCTTTGCGACCTTCGTGGACTGTCTTCTTGTGCAAAAGCACATACTGTTTGCGTGCGAATTTCGATCCGCAAATGTCGCATGCTGAATCTTTGCGACCTTCGTGTACCATCTTTTGGTGTGCGAGTAAATTAAATTTATATCCGAATTTTTTTTCACACTTGTTGCAGGGGTATTCTTGGCGGCTTTCATGGACTGTATTTTGGTGGAGAAGCAAAGTCGAATTTCGATCAAATTTGTTCGTACTCTCGTCACCTGCAAAGTCTTTGGAACTCTTATGGACTGTTTTTACGTGAGAGAGTAAACTCTGCTTACTTGCAAATCTCTTGGCACACTTTTCACATAAGTAGTCTTTGAAAACTTCGTGAAATATTTTCTTGTGCTTAAGTAAAGTTGATATGTTTTCAAATTTCCTCTCGCATTTATTGCATGAGTAATCTTCGCGATCTTTGTGTACCAATTTTTGGTGCGTGAACAAACTCGATTTTTTCACAAATTTCTTCTTGCACTGGTCACATGAAAAATCATTGCGTCCTTTGTGTTCTGATATTTGGTGTCTACTCAAATGACTTCTAAACTCAAATTTTTTCTCGCACTTGTCACATGCAAAAATTTTTTGTTCATTGTGAATTTTTTCTCGGTGTGTTATCATGCTTGACTCTAGTGTAAATTCCTGCTGGCAAATATCATAAACGTTTTGTTTGTCGTTCGAAACAATAATGTCGTGTTCACTTAAATTATTCTTTGAGACACTTTTCTCGGGTTTCGTATCAATTTTGACCATTTTGATGCCTAAATTAAACGATGGATCAGTTTATTTAGTACCAAAGAAATCGAGTTAAATTTATCTCTTGGTTTTATGGGTTGCTTCGTCGGAAAAGACTACATTCAAACTAATTTGTTTTTAATCTAACATGATCAGTGTGTCGAGAGACGATCCGAAATCGTTTATGATTATATTGTTTACAATCGCGTTACTGATTTATCTGTTCATAAGTCGCAAAATGCCCTGCTATTGAATCCAATCCTGGCATAAAGATATCGTTTATACGATTGTAGAATATTTTATTGGCAACATATTTCATTTCAAAAGTTGTCGCATACCAATGCAATGAATCTTTCAATAGCTGTCTACTGATTATATTTACCGACAAGTGTGTGGGAGAATCGCAAAGAAAAATTAGAGTTTATTGAAAGATGTACACAAGAACTGGCTCGTACCTGGCAGAACATAAGCGTAAAACTCTCAAGTTTCGCACGAACTTTAAATCGATACATTTGTGCACGGAGCCAAACTTGCTAAGAAGACTCGATTGTGCGAGAATCTTTCCGTTCATAACTTATGTGCAATAAGTCTTGAAAGACTTCATGCACTCAAGAAAAATTTTGACTGTTGAATTTCAAATTGATATTTTTAAAAGGCACATATTTTAAGTCCATTAAAAATTATAATTACATTTAAAGACAGTACGAAACGTAAGTTAGTGAAAAAGGGAATAAATCAATATAATCACAATTTCCAGTGAAAAATAATGCAGTAATTTATTTTAAAAGATATTACAAAAAAGCTCGAAAACATCAATTTTTTTTAATGTCATGTGTTATTTTATTAAATGTCTTTATAAACATTGCGTTTATAACGCGATGAAGTTGCTACTGTCGATTCCTTGACCTGCAAACGAAACAAGTTTTAAATTTATATTTGTGTTGTAAAGATGAAGCAAATGCTCACTTATGCCACTCCGTTCGAGTTTTCCGGCTGCTCCGTTTCCATCTCGTTTTCCCAATTTTCTCCTTCCATCAAATCTGGAGGGAGATAATTGCCGATGCGAGTTGAGCAATGTGGACATTTCCTTTTGTTCAAGCGCCTGATGCATGGAACACAAAGTCGCGCTCTGCAGGGTTGCATTTCGCATCCTGTAAGTATAAATAATAATCATTACATTATAAAAAAATTAAATGTGCATAATGTAAGTTTATCTGTAATTATTCAAGACGTAAAAATATTGTATAGCTTTACCGTGTAGACACAAAAATGTGGTCCACACCGCTTTCAAGTGTAAAATAATTAATTGTGAAATAACTAATTGTGAAATAATTATTTGCATTAATTGTATATAATTAATTAACAGTCGTGCAACATTTATACTTGATCGAAAATTTGAATCGGTTCATTGTACATGAACCCGACTTTTTCAAAAACCATTTGCACGCACTAACACAAGCAATAATGAGACTCGGTTAGTGAACACGGACCCTACTTTTTTTAAATGATTTTTAAAATTGGTCAATAAATGTATTATTTTATACTCACATTTTCTTGGCAATCTTCTCCTTCTTTTCTTCTTTATAGAATTACTCGTCGCAAGAGACGTTGATGAAGTAGTTTCGCTGCAATTAGTTATAGTCTGCTCATTGTCCGAAAACCGTAAATCGTTGTCCAAGCTAAGGATATCTGTAAAATAAAAAAGTTATATATGCTCGATTGAATTTCATAGAAAAAAAATCATTCTAACCATAAATAAAAGGAAAATATGATAAATATATAATCACCATTATCTGAGGCTGATTCACTATTCGTAGGCTCCAAATGAAAATTATCTTCTCCAGATTGATTTTTAAATCAACGCGAATGTTAAAAATATTTCGCGTTTGGACCTTACTTTACTACACACAACCGCGCGTTATTCCTGCACCCGGTAACCTCTCTCTCTTTGTTTTACTGGCCAGTGCACCGGCACTGCTGACTTGTTTTGCTGTCACTAGCAGACAGTTTTGTGGAATTATCTGCGCGTAAAGTGTCTACATAAACAACTGAGTAACTCGGTGCTCTAAGGTAATAGTGATTTCTTGTTAAATAAACTTATATTAAATTTGACTATTATAACATTTTCTATAAAAAATTACAGAACTTTAGTAGCAGCAACAAAAGACATGGATGAAATTGATCTTTCAGTTCATGATATTCTGCTTGAATTCAAAACATATAAAAAATACATTTCTGATCATGACAATAAAGAAAGTGTTGTTGCTGCGATAGAAAAACAATTTCCCAATCATCCAGATCTTATGAATTTGAATGAAACAACAAAGGCCTGGATTTACAAGAAAGGACTACTACGAGGAATCTAAATTTTTCAGATCAAGAGATCCAGTATATAGTGTAATGCCAAAATACAAGAAATGTTTTTCTCATTGAAGCCCATTGTTACAGCTCAAATTACCACTTTATTTACAGAATGGAAAGAAATTTCAGTACAAGAATCTATTTACCATCAAAGACGATCTACTGCTTCTTATGATTAATTAGTTTGGAATCATGGATGTCACCTGTAAAAGTTGCAAAACAGTAAGTACAAAGATTTTATAATTAATTCAAATTTAATATTCAATTTAAAATATTTATTTATCATGAAATATCATATATGAAGTATAATAATTTTTAATTTAGGAAGTAGATTCAGCACCAACCAAAAAGTTAAGTTTATTTTGAAAAGCTTCAGGTACCCATTTTATCATACAAGATTTTAGAGTATCTTTTTCATATAATATTGACAAAATTGACTAATGAAGCAGAAAAATGGAATCTGGTTATAGACAATGTACCCTTTCATTATGTAGCTTCATCTATGGTTATTATTGACTTGTGAGTATTGAATGTTTATTTATTCAAATTTTAAGAAATAATAAATATCTAATGAATAGAAACAAGATTTGTGAGATACATAATAAAGCAGTTATCAGCTAAGCAGTTAGTCAGCTCATCAGTTTAGCTATTTTGAACAAGTTTTATGGCTGAATGAAGACTGATCGTGTCATGATGCCCGTAAACATATATGATCATTCATTCATGGCAATAAGTACATAGGTAAATCTAACATTATATGAATTAAGTGATTTATTTTACATTGTTAACTTTATATTCAATTCAAAATATTTATATTTCTTTACCTTTTACAGGTAACATACTACATACATGTACTATGTATGCAATGATTAAGAGAAAACTTAGAAATGCTCTTACACTTTGGCATCCTTCAGATGATAAAAGGTCTGTTTTACAACCATGTGCTCTTGTATTCGCATTTACTTTTGTTGCTTTTCTTCACAAACATATTGTATAAAGTATGGACAAACATATTTAAGAATTATACTCATCAACAAATGTTAGATCAATGGAATTAGGTGTACGACTGGAGAGATCTATTACCAAATCAGACAATAACATACTTTCTTGGTAAATTTTTCTTCTTAAAAAATATACAATTTTTATCTATATACTTGAATCATCCTCCAAATTATGAACTAGTTAACAACTGGTATGTAGGTTTGAAAAATGTGTTAAGCGATAAACTTAATGATGAGCCCTTAATCAAAGTTTATAATTAATTTTTTTATCATTTTTATTTTAGTATATTTCATAATTTAAATATTATATAAATATTATGGTTTAGAGTACTTCAGAAGAGCAGTTGTAAAGATAAATAGTGTGGTATTGATTCCGCAAGATTCCATGGAATAAGTATCGAAAAACTTGAAGCTCAGTATATATCACAGGATCACAAGTGTTTGAAATTAGAACAATGAAATCTAAACTTAAAATAACAGTAAGTCATTAAATTTCATTTCTCAATATTATGTAACTGTACAAGTTTACTATGAAAGAATTTAATTCAATGTTTTATCCTTGCAGGGATTAATAAAAACTGACAGAAGGCTTGGCAAATGCGGGAATGCTTATTCGAAGAATTAATCTAAAAATGTTGCAAAGAACAAGAAATTCTGATAACACCTTTTGTTAATAAATATCAAGATCATAAACCATTATAAAAGATCGGCAATATTTTAGTATACACGCATGACGATTACATTTTTACACCGTTCATTAAAGTCATTCGCCCGAATGCACTCCTAACGTATCTCCTAACAAATTTGCATACTTTTTATCTCTTTATCAAGTCTCAAACTCACCATAAAATACGAACTTCCTTGAATAGCAAATACTATAAGTAAATTCTAGAAAATATTGACTTTCGAAATATTTTCGATCAATTTCAGAAAATGTCTATTCGATCTAATTCTTTGTACATGCGATAGACGACTTAACTGTAAAATAATTTTGATATCACGATAATGTATTAATAATTTTTTATTAAGGTCTTAGTTCATTTGCTTATACGAGTGTGTCGAACTCATTACAGTAATCTGCTTTGAATAGTTCCTTCCTTTGGATCTGTGAATGGGGTGAACGTTTGCTTGACGACTTAATTTTTGATAAACATCACGTAATAATACGCTGAATCGATAAAACATTGCTAGTGAAAGATATTGATAAATTTGCTGACGAACGGATTATTTCTACTAAGAAAGACGTGATCGGTAACAAATGATCATTCAAAAATTTTATTTCAATCAATAAATATTTTCTACATGATTTAAAATTATTGGAAACTCTCTCAATTGATACATCCTGCATATAATTTTTCGAATTGGTTCACATCATAATTGTTTTAAATAGTTTTTTTTCATATATTTACAGATATCTTTGGTCTGGATGAGGTGTTGCGGCTAATAAATACGCAATTTGAGATTTTTCACGTCAAATCATCGTGGGCACATCAAAAAGGAAATCAGAACTCATGTACTTAAATTTATTTATCAGACGCATAAGACAAAAAATAAAATCAACGTATAATAAAGCATATTTATGGTTATACTTGTACCATATAGATAATCTGCAAAGTTTAACGACAATGCTTTTGCGGTGATTGATAATATCAACGGATAATAAATCAGGCCTACGATTATCTCTACTCGACTACTACTAGACTTAAATACACAAATTGCAAAATTCAATAACAACGAACAAAATCTCACTGTGGTACGATGGTTTTTGACCCGCCACCACCAACTATAGCGTCCATTGGCCAAGCAAATATTCATCAAATCTTCGTTCTGCAGCTTGCTGACGACGATATCGCAGCAAACGATCGGTAATCGGTAACGCGTCATCTCCCAGATGGCATTCAGCGCCCATCGACGGAAAAATCTTCTCGACATCTTTTCGCACATGTGATTGGCGCAAGTCGTCGTGTGCTTTCTGGGTAAGCGCGTCTCGTACGCGAAGTGGTAGTACTCGTTGCACGTGATTCGTTTCGCCGCCTCCTCGGGTCGCAACCGGATCAAGTCGTAGAGCGACAGATCCTCCGTCACCATCAACTTGTCCGCCTCGCTGGCGAACTCCTCGTCGTCGTACCAGCGTTTCTTCAGATACGCCCACCTGTCGAACCAACCGATCCACTTGGAGACGATCTTCATGGCTTCGCGAAATTTTTCGAGACCCACCGGCTTGTCGAACAGTTGCCACCTGGAGAAAAATTTCATGATCGTCAGGGCGTCGCTCGGTGCCAGCTCGTATCCTCTCGCTTGTAGGCGCTCGACGATGGCGAGAAGAGCGAAAGCTCGTCTGAACTTCGTACCGGTAGGCCAAAAATCTTCGAGCAACAGCGTCGATCGGCTCTCGGCGAAGTGAATCACGCTGGGAAAAACGAAGCTCGACAGATCGGCGCCGTGAGATAGGAGCACGTCCACCTGGTACGGCACGAGATTCGCCACGGCCCACTGCAGCGGTGTCATGCTCCGACCCTGCTCCGGCTCCTGCCACATCTCGTTGACGCGCACCGACCGCATCGACTCGTCGTTGATCCGGAAGAATACCTGGAACAGATTTGGATCTCTCTTGGTGAGGCAGATGCGCAGAGGCGTCCGTCCCTTCGCGTCGGCCGAATTGGGATTCGCGCCGCGTCCCAGAAGCAACGCGACCAGCTTCTTGCGGCCGTATTTGGTGGCCAAGTGCAGGGGCGTGTTGCCCCACTTGTTCCGGGCGTCGACCTCTACCCACTGCCTCGTGTCGTCGCACGTCTCGAAGAACACCTTGGCCAAGTCGTCGCCGTCGTCGCTGTTTCCCTGGCAGATAACGTGCAGAGGAGTCGAGTCGTAGGCGCGGCCCAGATTAGGATCGGCGCCTCTCCTCAGCAGCGTCACGATCACCTCCCTTTGGCGGTACCTCGCGGCCACGTGAAGCGGCGCGTCGCCCGTCAAACGCGCGACGCACTCGTTGGGATCGACCCGGCCGCAGTCGAGAAATTCCTCGCAGACGTCGACGAGGCCGTACCTGCAGGCCACGTGAAAATGCGTGTAACCCCAAAACTCGTCGACGTAATTGCAGTCGAGGCGGTCGTATATTCTAAAGAGCTTACGGATGACGTCTGTGTAGGGCAGGTTGCGTTCGTGCGCGTGGTGTATCGGTGTGTCGCGAAGCAGCGATGGCTCGTGGTTTTTATCGAGTTTTGGCTCGTCCCTGTAGCCACTCTTGATCAAGAAATCGATGATCGCTTCTCCTTCGTCCTGTTGACCTCGATGAATCGTGTAATTTATCGTATCGCAGAGAAGTTCGTCGATTTTTTCCTCGCTAAAAGTGTCTCGGAGATTCGGAAATTCGCCCTGCCAGTCACTTATCAAAGGATGAAGTTGACGAAAATAATAATATTTCCCTCTTCCGGTATTTTTATTTACCAAGCTCTTCAAAGTCTGCAATTGTTGATAGTTTATTGCATCCATGTCTTCATCGTCGTGGGAACTTTCACCGGATTCGTCGTCTAACACGAGCATTTTGCGCACTATGACATGCAACACACAATCACTTACAACATTTTATTCATTTCACTTGTTATTATTATTATTATTATTATTATTATTATTATTTTTTTTTTTCAAAAAAATTACTCCCTGAGAAGTCGGTGCGATGTATATACCTCCGCGTTTACTCTGCAGTGGCCTGACGTGTACTAAAAGTGTACATACACAGCGATCTATATGATGTAAAAAGTAAGTAACATGTAGATGAGCTCTGCCAACGTATAAGCAATTGGAAAGTGAAATCATCCATCCGTAATAGGCGGGCACCTCCATAACATAGACGAATTTAGGCTTTCTAATGGTCATCGATATTGAGCGATATTGAATATCCGAATGTATACCGGTTAGTATTTAATTTTGAAATGTTAAACAAATGTAAATACAGCGAAGTAGGGTCACTCGCATGTGTCCAAGATATGCGCCAATAATAGCAATATCATAAAGGCTAGAGCTTATAGGCAATTCCCGACTTCGATGTGCTTAAGTTTTTTCGACATTTCAAAATTAAAGTCAAGCCGGTGTAGTTCGACAAAATGAATCCGCGCATTCACTCACAGCAGCACGAAAAAAAAGAGATAAAGGCAACGCGCTACAGTGACGTTTTAGCTTCCGTAGGCCGTCCCGGACTGACCATTAGGAATTCAGAAGTTTTCCCGGTGGTTCTTTATCAAATCTTGGGCCATTTTGGTTCTACATGTATAGGCTGGACTGGGATTCGAGAAAATCAGCCACGAAATATTTGCAGTTATTGTTAAAAGATTGCTGAATTACACCAGTGAACGTTAAATTAAAGGAACTTCAATTCTCATTTTATCTCGAAAGTATGTTCGCAGTCTCTAAAATTATTCAAAAATCACTAAAATATGCATGCAATTGCATAAACGAATTGAAATTGTGCGCGATCAGATCAGCACATTCCTCCCTTAAGTTAGATAATAGAGCTAATCGCTAGGTGCTGAACAAAAGTGTATAAATATTAGTTGCTCATAGACGAAGGTTCAGGTAATATACAAGATTGAAATTTTAGAAAAATATGTATATGAATATCAGTACGTATATTTACAATTGCAACAAAAAAATCAGCGATTTTTATTGTTTCATTGATAAGGAACTATCTGGAGAGTATGATTAGTATGTGAGGAGCGTGGAGTGACGCTGCTCTCGCCTGCCATACTTCCCATTCGGAGCGCGACACGCGCTCCTCGACAATAAGCTCGACACATTCGCATAAAAAATAAATTATCCATACAACATTTTTTGCACGGCTGTTTTTTTGTGTTTGATCTAATTGATTAAATCCCTAAATTTCTTCTCGCTTTTTTCGGATGAAAAATCTTGATAATCTTTGTGGACTGTCAATTGGTGTTTGGGCAATTTAGACTTTTCTCCAAATTTTTTCTCACACTTGTCGGATACGTAGTTTTGCGATTTTCGTGCATCGTCTTTTGGTGGTATAGCAAACTCAGTTTTCGAGTGAATTTTTTCTCACACTTGTCACATGCGAAATCTTTTCGACCTTCGTGAACTGTCCTCTGGTGCGAAAGCAAAGTGTATTTAAATCCAAATTTTTTTTTACACGTGTCGCATGCATAATCCATGCAACCTTCGTGTACTGTCCTTTGGTGCTTCAACAAATCCGACTTTTGTCCAAATTTTGTCACGCATTTGCCGCATGCAAAATCTTTGCGACTTTCATGTACTGTCTTCTGGTGTCTTATCAAATTACCTTGTTCCCCGAATTTCCTCTCACATTTGTCGCATGTGTAATCTTTGCGACCTTCATGTGTTGTCCTTTGGTGCTTCAACAAATCTGTTTTATGTCCATATTTTCTCTCACACTTGTCGCATGCATGATCCTTACGACCTTCGTGTACTGTTCTTTGATGAGCGAGCCAATGATGTTTTTGTGTAAATTTTTTCTGACACTTGTTACATGTGAAATCTCTTCGTCCTTCATGGAATGTCTTTTGGTGTAAGAGCCAAGAGTGTTGATGCCCAAATTTCTTCTCGCATATATCACAGGTGAAATCCTTGCGATTTTCGTGGTCAGTCTTTTGGTGTCTGATCAAATTTCTTTGTGCCTCGAATTTCTTATAGCACTTGTCGCACGCAAAATCCTTACAACCCTCATGGACTGTCTTTATGTGTACGAGCAAACTATGTTTATTTCCAAATCTCTTGGCACACTTTTCGCATAAGTAATCTTTGAAAATTTCATGTAATATTTTGTTGTGCTTGAGTAAAGTTGATTTATTTTCAAATTTCCTCTCACATTTGCTGCATGCAAAATCGTTGTGATATTTGTGTACCAATTTTTCGTGTGTAATCAATGTTGATTTTTTCACAAATTTTTTCTCGCACTGGTTGCATGCGTAAATTTTCTGATCATTGTAAGTTGCTTCTCGGTGTGCTATCGTGCCTAATTCTGGTGTAAATGTTTCTTGACAAATATCACCAATATTTTGTTTTTCATTCGAAACATCAATGTCGTGTTCACTTAAATTATGTTCCAAGACAACTTCATCGGATTTCTTCTCACTCTCATCCATTTTAGTGCTTTAAATAAACAATTGATCCTTCTATTTAGTACCAATGAAATCGAATGAGTGAAATTTACATTTCGATTTTTAGACGTGTTTTACGGGGAAAGACAACATTCAAACTAATTTGTTTTCACAATAAACATAACCGATGTGTCGGGGGACTATTTCAAAATCATATTGTTTACAATTAAGGTACTGATTTATCTGTTTATAGATTGATCGTATAACATTTGAACCAGTTTAAAATTCTAACTTGGCGAGATTTTTTCAATTAATTTTTTGACGTTTTAAAAGTACTTAGTACTTTTAAACAAAATCCTGACAGAAAACATCGAGATCATACAAAAAATGTCCATATGGAAGAATAATTTCAAAATTTTCATTTATAATAACTTAATGTCAATCAAATGTTACTATATAAAAGCAATGTTCAAGTTTTACTGAAATAAATAAATGTTCGTAGAAAAATGAATGAAAATGCTATAATTTTAGTCCCTATTCAGAATGTTTCCTGCACTTTAAATTTACAGCAAGTTCTGCAATCGCTTTAAAACTGTTCAAGCTATTTAGCACATCCATTATTCAAAAAAGAAAATTATGCGAATGATTTTGCATACTTAAAACGTTGCAATTATTCGCAATCTGGATTTTTATCGTCTTCAAATAAGTTAACGATTGATTCCAACGTTCATGAAAAAAGATAAAGAAATATTTGAAATTTTTGTAAGCGAGAGTAATAATTCTGCAACGACCTCCAGAAAAATATTTGTAGTTCATCAATCGTTAGCTAGTAGAAACATACATATTCGTGTCTATTGACAAATATTAATTTTCAAGGTCCGTTAGACCATAATTTTTTTTTTTATTTTCACATCGTGATGAATTTGAAACTAAAATACAAATACGTGTACTCCGCGCCAATGACATTGCACACGGGGTTAACACAGATATTTCTACCACTAGTCAAATTAGGCATTTATCTTGCACAGCTGAGCAGAGCTATGCGAAAAGATGCTTTAAAGTTATACAAAAATAGCCATACATAATTACTGCTGTACAACGCGGAAGCATCTTCTATTTCACTTGCCTTATTAGCAACATCATGGCTATCGATTTCAATGGTCAAGTGTTTACCACGGCATATCCGAAAGATCGCTATGGTAGTCAAGGCAGTAAATATAATTTTCCATGTCAACGACCCGTGTAAATCGTAAAATCCAAAAATTTTGGGAATTTTTGGGAAAAAAATCTTATTCTGAAATTTCGTAATTATCGCCAGAGATTTTCGGCCAATGACTGATGTACAGTATTATTTCGAACGTAGCCGATCAACTCTTTACATGGATCAAAAATGTTTGCACGACGATCTCGCATGCTTGTTATGTGTTTTTTTCTCGCTTCTTCAATTTCCTTCTCAATCCAAATAAGTCTGAAGAATCAACAAAAACAACAACAACAACAACAACAGGGTCGAGCGATTTTCATAAAACCGATCAACATAGAGATCCGCAGTCGATGTAAATTTTTGTACATTAAAAATCCGTTTTATTCATACTTATACATGCAGCTGCCGCTGCAAATTTACAGCTCGAGGGCGCGTAAATCAATATTCAGCTCGCGTGCCTCGTTCCGAGCTGTGTGTATTGCTTTAATCAACTCCTCACGTTCAAACACACATATATATGAACGCAACATGTCAATCTTGAAAAATCTTAATTAAGTCGCCGCGAGACGCATCACGTCTTCCTCTCGCGGCATGCCCGTTTGTAATAATGCGCCTGTGCGTATGCTGCGTACGTGTACGATCGCGACATGTACACGTTTGCACATTAATAATGTATTATATACGAATGCGCCGGCGAGAGAGAATGAGAAAGACACGTACGCGACGCTGCGACACGTAATAATACCAGCACATACGTACACGTTGTGAGCTGCTGCAGCTGCAGCTGTATAGTGCACCGCGACGACGATCGCGATCCAAAGGGCGGAAAAGTAAAATGACGCGATGTATGCATTTTTTTGCATGTCGGACGCGTTCCGTAGCATACGGGCACGTATCATATGTTTAACGTTCCGATCCACACATATATAATATATATAAATCGAGAGAGAGAAAGAGACGCGCCTGGGCGGCATCACTCTGGTTTCATCTAATTATCGAGTCGAGTCGCGCTGCAACCGTACACACAGACACGTACGCATACACGCATATCGCACAATCCTCGGATGGCACGTGGTCATCACACAATATGCAGCTTCGGAGCGCCTCGCGACAGTCCGGTTTCTCTCCGGCCCTATATATATATATATATATAATACCGATCTTTGCCGATCGCGTACGTGAACATGTCGCCGCTGTGCCTGCTGCACTCGCGACCAACAGAGAGAGATTGAGAAATAAAAAAAAAACAGCAGCAACGTGCAATAGCAGCAGCAACAGCATCAGAAGTAGCAGAATGAAGAATTACAATTTCCGGTGGCGTCTGTCTCTCTCGCTCGTTCGCGACGACGTCGAGCGCAAAAACATCTGCGTCCGACAACGAATTTCATTAATATATATCAATATATAAGTATATATAGAGGATGCGTACGATATGAGTCTCCGAGCTTGCAGTTTATACAGCACCACGCGTCGCACATACAAGTGGCAAGACTACACGACGACCGTATGTATAATCTCGCGTACTTACCAGCAGCGGCCCCAAAAGAAGTCATTGTCTGTTGCTGCTGCAGTCACGAGTCGCGGCGCAAAGGCACACACAGCGCCAGTGCAATAATTGGCCATTAAAATTTTTTGTCTCTCTTTCGTCCCGTTTTGCACACACTCGCCATAGCCAGCGCGTACATCTCTTCTTTGCCCGTATAGAGTGCGCGTCTCCCCAATTTTTTTTTCATTCTCTGAGTTACTGTATAATGTTCAAAGGCCGGAAACGATCTGCGATATGTATAAGCGTATGAAAAGCGTTTGTATATCATACATCCTCACCGCAGCGAACCAAGCAAAGTATTTGTCTCTTTACTATAATAATCTGCATCGGCGCACCTGACTCGGATCAACGAAACACGACAAAAGACGAATTAACGAACCTCCTTCACATGAACTGCGTGACTTTTTTCCTGACGCGATCGAGCTTTTTACATACCAAACGAGCAATTAAAAGAGCGGCGAGTGCGCATGTGTCGCCAAGTCGCAAAGGTTTTAATCGCCAAAATAAAAGAGACTCGAGAGTGCGGAGATTCACTTACAGAGAGATCGATGCCTCGAATGCGGTGATCCCTTCTTCGGACGTGTCACAACTGCATTTTAATGAAGGAGCCGCACTGCAAAAAGAAATCGGCGCTGCGCTCGTTAAGCGCCCCGAAAAAAGGGACAAACAGATATCGCTAACTTATACATACATGCGTGTACGTATATCGCTATAATAATAATAATAATGATACTTTAGTTTCTATATACGTGTACCAACGTCTCGTAGCAATATATATTCTTAACACCGTTAAAATCCCTCTCTCTCTATCACATACGCTCGAGGTTTTAGCGGCCGTCATCGTCGTCGTAGTCGAGCACGCGCACGAGACCGTACAGCGCAGTGCAGTTCCTTATATTGTCTTCTTTGTGTTTCTTCCTTTAACTCCCGTGTCCCTTTTTTTTTTAAAACCTCCTCCTTCTCTCTGGTCAACTCTCTTTAAAAGAGAGGAAGAGATACCGTATTAGGAAACCTGCTCGCGCGCCGGCAGCTCGTCTCTTTTTCTTTTCACCGCTGCTTTATGCTCGTCGCCGTCGTCGTCGTCGTATGTCTCCCACTTGCAGTGCACTTAGAGAGGAGAGGAGAGCGAGTGAGAGATACTTCAAAGAAGACAGAGAAAAAGACACTCGGCTCTCTGCGCGTACACGCACACACACATACTTATAGGACGTGGTCCACTCGCAGCAACAGCAGCTAGTACAGTACGTGAGCGCGGTAAAGAGCTGGCAAAAACTTTAACTTAATTTTACGATCGATTCGCGTATACTCACATATATACTCTCTTTATTGAATGTTTCATTTTTATCGATGCGATTCGTGCACTTTTTAGATTTATAAACGTGCCGTGAGATCGGCAGCTAATTTATATTGGCTCGTTTTACACCGGCGAAAACGAGGGCAAAAAAATCGGTAATTTTGTCGCCAATAAAGCGACGATATAGCTCAATTATAAATGTGTTATCGTTCGAATCGAATATTTCACTGCTAATTTCCTCCTCCGCTGTTGGGCGTCGAAGTCTGATGTATTATAGCTACACCAATATAGCGACGTACCCTCGCAGATTAACACGCGTTTGATACAAATAATCTCAATTAAACGCATTCTCGTCGTATTAATTATCCGCGAGTGGAATGTGACAATTAAAATTCATGTAAAATTCGACGAGTAATCCGAATATTGAATTATTTATCTCGCGATCCAAGCAAGATACGAAAAACATAATTACACCATTCGATTCCTCGCAAATTTTTACATCGACACGGACTAAAACATTTTCAAGTGTCAGTCCATATTGGTATAATTATTACTATATCTATGTATAAGTTTGACGCCCAATAGAGAATATAATTTAAGCGAGGTACGAAAAATCTTCGTGCTGCAGCTGCATACCTCGTTCGCGTACAACACACACCTCCAAGGTGAGCAAGAGTCGCCGAACGCGGCGATGCGCTTGAATGGATACTGTGCAAGTACATGAATGGGTGGTAGCCTTTGCCGTCCACATATAATACGACCCTTTTTCTTCTTTATGTACTCTGTACCTACTCCGACGACTCGACTCGACTCGAGACCGCAGCTCTTTTCGTTTTACTTGCATATTCCAATGCTGTTGGAGAGATGTATTATAAAACAGTATAATATAATCAGTCGAAGAAAAATAAAATGTTTTGGAACAATAGAAACTCGAGCAAGTGTTGACTTATTTGTCAAATTAAGAGACAGTCATGGCTTTATTTTTCAAGAAAGCAATTCAGGTGGTATAATTAATTTTTTTTTTTTTACACTGTTTACAAATAGATTGGTGTGAGGCAATTATTTTACACAGCTATTATGATTGCTTGCAACTATACACAGCTAGTTCACGCGTCGAGTACCCTTTCACATTCACAAGTTTCCTATATTTTTTAAAAACGGAGGAGACTAGATATACTGCATCGTAACAAACAATACATCCGATGTATCAGACACTCGTATTAATACATCTTCTTGCCTTCACTCTAAATTGAAAAAAAAACATCACGCGACAAACGATACCGTTACGATTTTTCTTCTTTTAGTACAGATAATATACGCCTTTAAATTTGAAATGCAGCAATGTGTTATATGCAGAACGTGTCAAACACTCGGCGTCGATGGGAATTCACAAAAGGCTATTTGTCGTCAAATACATACACACAGTCACACACACGTATACGCCTCGGTTGAATTATTAATTAGCGCGGTGTATTAAGTCTTTGGTTCTGAAAGCTAAACATAACTAGCACGCGCGTTTTACACTCATTTAATTAGAAACGGCGGATCGAGCGTTTCATCTCTTTCTCCCTCTTTTCACTTCCTTACTTGGGCTCGTTTGACTATATATCTATTTATATATTATATTATATATTATAATTGCACTGCACTTTGTAACACACACTCACGCGCGTCGCGAGTCACATTAGAAAATAATTCTTTGATGTTGTATATTTACACGTTTTAAGAAGATGAAGATGAGAAATAATTGCTCACTCACTCTCTTTATTAAGGACGTATTATAAGGTTGCTTTTAATGGGCGGAGTCGATTGTCTCGAACGAGCACCACAAAGTATAAAAACAAACAAAAAATTTAATAAAATAAATAACAATCAACGCAGAAACTTTGAGACGTGTCTGGCACACTCGCTCGATAATAGTTTCTCTAGTTCATTAAATGCCCTATACACTCACACACACTCGGTCACATTACATAGCTGCCGACGGCTGCTCGACTTGGCGAGGCATACGATCCACGACCATCTGATCGTTGATATTGTCGTTGCTCGCCATAGCGGCGGCGGCGGCGGCGGCGGCTGCGGCAGCCACTCGAGCCTGTTCGGCCGAAAGCTCCCGCACGTCGTCCGGCAAATGATCCTTCCAGCTGCGGTAGAGGTAGCGCGTGAACTTGCGCAGTCGGCGGAACTTGCAGAAGGTCGAGCCCTCCGCGGCGTCGCGCTGCTGCGTCTGTATGAGGAAGCCTTTCTCCTTGAACGTTTGCTCGAGCTTTTCGCGCTGCAAGCTCTTGCGAGTTTTGCGCTTGTTTCGATGCGCCGCCACCTCGTCCTGAGGGCTCGAGGGCGCCGAGACGATTCGACGTTCCGTGATACCGCCGGTGCCGATGGGAGAGGTATTGGTACCCTTCAACAGCGCCGGAGTCGGTCCTCCTGGAACCTGCTGGAGACTCTCCCTCGGAAAGAACTCGTACCCTCGCATGCTTTTATCTCCGGTACCGCTGTAATATCTAAAATTGCCACCCGAGTCCACGGACAAGCTCTTCTTCTCCTGCAAGCTCGGCTTGTCGCCCCCGGTGAACTTGAACTTGCATATGCTGACCTCCGTGGCGGGATTGTTGTTGTTCTCCGGCGGCACCGGCGGTATGAAGATCGCCGATCGCTTTCGCTTGGCCGGCGGTGGCTGCACGTGCATCTGCATCGCGGCGACGGCGGCGACGGCGGCGGGGGTGGACTGAGCTTGCGGCTGTAAAATGGTCGGTGCCGCTGCGCGTTTCAGTTTCATTCGCTGTTCCAACAGCAGTCGCTGTTGTTGTTGCTGTTGTTGATGCTGATAGAAGGATTGGAGGGCGGCTACCGTTTCAGGATGGACGAATTGGCCGTCGTTATTGTTGTTTACGCTATTGTTGTTGTTATGGTGGTTGTTGCGGGTGGCCCAGGGCAGCTGTATCGTCGGCTCGTCGCCACCAGCGCTGCTGCTACTCGACTCGCCAACCACGATTCCCGGTGTCGACGGTTCATCCTCTTCCTCGTCGCTAGGAACCTCGACGGAGGCATCCTCCACGTCGCGCAAGCACAGATTCAGCGGTTCGCTCTGCTGCAGCAGCAACTGAAGCTGCAGCTGCTGTTGACGCAGTTTCTGAGCTGCGGCTTGGCGTTGCTCCTGCGTCAGACGTTTCTCCAGTAGACTACTGATGCGGTTCTGCACGTCGGTGCGCTGATAGACTGGATCCTGCAGCTTGGGCTCCAGCTGTTGTTGCTGCTGTTGCTGCTGCTGCTGTCCTCCGACGAGACCTGGAGTGCCCGGCACGATCTGCCCGTAATTCTTGTAGATCAGATGGCAGATGTCGGCTTTTTTGGGCTTTCGGCCACGCCTAGGCTTGCTGTTCTCCAGCGTGATCTCTCCCATGTAGGGCAGATCCGCGTATCTCATCGGTGGTCTCGGTTGTGGATGCTGCTGAGGCTGCCGTTGTTGGCTTGTACTGTATCTGGGCGTGGCAGGACGATGAACGGTAGTAACCGAGCTTATGACCGATCGTCTCGGAGGCGATACTCGCTGCTGCTGCTGACCCACAATAGTCGTCGGCGAAGGGACTTGATTGCTATTGATACTACTGTAAGCCTCTTGCATGGCCGCGAATTGTTTCAGGGCCAAGTGCTCGTCGATTCGCGGCCGACCCAGGCCAGCCGCGAAGGGAAAGTTCGCCATGTTCGTGGGACTAGTCGCGGAGCTCGAAGGTGTACTGGGCGAGGAGCTCGCGGCCAGCAGAGCAGCCGCTTCCTGCGCCGCCTGGGTGGCTTCGTAATGATCAAGATACTCTTGGGGCAGGGCTTGATGATGAAACTTGAGAACGAAACGAGACTTTCTTCGGCCTCGACTGAAACATATTCAAATGAAAAAATTATTCTTATCGTTATCATCGATGTGGGCTTCGAGCTTTTATATGAAGCTCAGGTATCGTATTGTATACCTTGCGGCAGGTCTCCTGCTTTCGTTATGCTGTTCAGACACATGTGCTTGCGGTCTATTATCGCTTAAATCGGAGCTATTGCTCGTAGTCGTCGTAGTCAGCTCTTCGTGTGGCTGATTTCCGCTACTACTGCTGTCGATCTCGTTTTTGACTCTCGTCGTAGTCTCGGGCCGTTGAGGTTCCAACTCGACCTTGATTTCATTTGGTCTATTCAGAAATCAGATGAAGATATATGAAAGCTCGAGATTATACAAGAAAGCCCATATTAGAAAGTAAATATAAAGATATATGTGTGTCAAGCGGAAGTATCTCGTATATGCCGAAAGTATATAAATACACAATATGTATATTATTTACGTTGTCTCGAAAACGGGCGGCTGTTGTAGCTGCTGTAGCTGCTGCTGTTGTGGCTGTTGCTGCTCGGCATCTCCACCACTACCGTCCTCTCGCGGCTCTTGCTTAACTGCCATGTTCTCGGCGGGCTGCTGCGATTCAACCGGGTAAGGTGAATGCCGCTGCTGCTCTAATCGTATCGTGGGCGTTTGCTTTTTCAACGATGGTGGTAAAAATCGCGATGTTGCTCGCCCCAAGTAAGACGGTGGCGACTCTGTTTTCCTCTTCGTTACCACTACTCGATCCAATTCAGACGATCCAACTAATCGCTCCGCGATAGCTCGGGGTGGCGAGTATTCGGTTTGCATAATGCCCCCTGCAACAACACGAAACGACAGCATAGCAATAAATGGTCATCGTCTCTCGACTTCGTGCATGAGTATCGTGTTACAGCACACAAACGCATATGCCGTGTGGCTAATTTAAAACTTCATCGCATCGCATAGCATTCGTGCATAAACACACTCACACACACACACACACACATGCCTAGCCTTGTATGGCAGTAAAGTCGCTCGGTTATACGGCCATTTAAAGCTCGATTTTGGCAGAGCCCCGCATGAGCCGCGCGCCGTATAAGGAAGACGTTTAAATTCCATCGCTATCTCGGCCGGATGTGTTTCTTCTTTAATACCGATCGAGAGTCATGTGTGTCGAGAGAGTGTTTGTGTGTAGTCGATTTGATTGCCTCATATGGACTGACTCGCACAAGTACACATGGCCACGAGGTTCGAAAAACTCGGGAGTGAGAAATTATCAAGATTTTCGCTGAATGTGTGGCGAAAAAAAAAAAATGAAAAAAAAATGAAAAAATATGAAGATTTCGCACGATGGTCACTGATGTAGAAATAGACCAACACGAAAAAGCTATAAAAAAATATAGATAGATAGCGCTCATCTGTCAGTAGATCGAAATACTCGCGCTCAAAATTCGATTTTCTCGAGGTGTCATAAACCTCGATGCTATTAGCGCGCGAGGTCGAGTTCGGTCCGCTCGAACGCGATATTTATTTTATTATAAAATCAAAAACTCAAAAAGTGCGCGAAAATAATTACACACATTCGTATTTGTAATACGAATTTCGCGGTATTGTTTATACCTATCGACTCGTACGCGTGGAGCAATAATTCTCTCTTTCTCAAGCGTGAAATTATAATGGCAGACGCAAAAATTTCGCAGAGCTCGCTTCAAAAGCTCGCATGTACCAAAAGCTCGGCGTCGGCGGTGCGGGTGGCATCATCATAATCACCGTCGTCGTTATGTGTGCAAGCGCAGCGCAACACAGACGACGGGAGACTGATGCGATCGCCGCAGTCTGTTATAGAGTCCGAGAGAATATAGAGGTAGTTGCATGCGCAGCTTGCAAACATTATAACGCGCGCGAGCTTAGCGCGAAAAGAGAATATATATTTTTTTTTGGCTATTTTAAGGCTTGCAAAAACACGTTGGCGCTTGGCCACTATTTTCAGAGCATCTCGGTCTCTCGCTCTCTCTCTCTCTCTCTCTCTCAGTCAGAAAATTTCGGACTCCGTATTTGGGATTACGCCACCACCACCATCAGCATCATAATAACAATAATAATCATAAGCGTGATCAATACGCCGGCTTGTATACTATTTACATTAACGCGTGGCGGTGGAGATGGAACCGAGAGAGTTTTCTATTTTACGCGATTATCGCCTAACACACATTCGCTCGCGCGAGCTTATACTAAAAGAGCTTCTGTGTGTGGGTGTCTTGCTGAAAAATGCCCTTCTCGCGGCAGCGGCAGCTTTTCTCATTCTCTCGTCGACTCATTCGCTCGCGTTAGGTCATTATATGCGTACGTGCGCGTTCATGAAGCAGAAAAAGAAAAAGAAGAAGAAGCGCCTCATTTTTCAACTTTACGCACGCATACTTAGCAGGATATATATTAAATTCTTATTTTTAAAATATTATGTCATGCGGGAGCTTTTTTGAGCTTTTTGGAAGAGTGTGAGGAAAAAAAAATGAACGCAAGTATAAACGTGTACGAAGATGAAACACAGAGTGAAGGTAGGAGGAGACATCTCAATTTTATATAAGTGCGAAATGTGCAATAATTTAGTGAACGTGCTGCTCCGCCTGGATTGACGAGTGTGCCTGAATGAATGAAAAATTGTTTGCCTGATTAAATTCGCAACGTAACATGTATGTATTATATCCACGTATCCACCGTAATATACACATAATCGCTGGAAAAAAAACACAAGGCGTTAAAGCTTTGATATTTACATATGATATAGTCAGTGCTTGCGGCGAGCCATAAAAAACATTTATGCGATTTGCAATTGTGTGTTATACCTGTGACGGGAAATCTGCTATCGGGCAACATGTGTACGCTCGTTTGTTTCGAATCGGCCCTCTCTTCAATCGAGCGGACCCGCACCAATGCGACGTGATAACTCAAACAGGAGCAGCGGCAGAAGCAGAGCCTCGACCCTCGGTCCGATCTTTCCCTCCCCCGTCGCTACTATTCGGCACTTGGTTACGATGCGTTTCTTGGATCCTGACATAGCATTCAATAAAGTTTTGAATCGCTGCCGATCGCCAGATTTCGATATTCTTTTATCAACTTTTTTTTTTCGTAATCGAGCGAGCCCGAGCGAGCTAAAGAAAATGTTAGAGTAGACCCGGCGCGACGGCAGTTATGGACAAACTGACCAGTGTGTGTGCACGCGCGAGCCGCGTGAATTGGAGGCGGACTCGTATATAATACGAGAGAGGCAAACTATTATATACACGCATTCCCCGTACACACGAAAGGAGGAAAAATGTTCTCGTGTATAGAGAGAGAGAGAGAGAGAGAGAGAGAGAGAGAGAGCAAACGAGTGAAGGAAATACAGTCAGAGACTGAGAGCAACAAAATAGATATATATAACGTGCGCGCGTATACAAGAACAGAGAGCAATAAGAATTTATACATAAGCTACTCGAGAGAGTGAGGGATATGTACGATGCGTGTGTGTTGTACGCGGGGGTGGGGAAAGTTCATGATTCGGCTCGCGCGTTTAGAGTATTTTATCGTATATATAAAGCTCACGTGGTAGAGAGACGCGCGCATGCTATTCTGGGATTTATTATTAAATACACGCACACATTCGTACACCCACACAGATGTATATATATAATTCGCAATGCGATCCGCGTATATGCCGCGGGCAAAGCGGCCTGCCGCTGAGCGCAATGTACCTCGCTTGGCTCCGATGCTCTTCTTTCTTTATAAGGTAAAAAAAGCTCGCGCGATGTATAAGCCGCGAGTCGAAATTAGACGCAAGCTCCGAGTTGTGCGCGCGTGTTTGTGTGCGCCGCGTGTAATCAATATGTTTTTCGAGATTATTAACCCGCGCACGGGCACGACGGCACGCGTTGTTTTTCGCGCTCGTGTGCCGCCGCTGTTAAGTACATCATCGTTGTTATTCACGCGTGTACACTTCCGGAGCCGTATTAAACGGCATGGAAACGAGGCTAGTGGCATAATAAATTTACGAGCGTTAGCACGTGTGCGAAGCTTCCAAAATCGAAAATATAGGGCTTGAGTTTCGATAATACCATTTCCGATTGTGTACGAGCTTGGTTGCGCTGATTTTTGATCGATCGGCTAGAAAAAAAATATGAAAAATTCGCGGTATTAGATAAAATACACGTTCGCGTATATAAAAGCTTCTCTCGCGCTCACTCGTGACGAAAGCGCGACTGATTCGATGTAGCTGTATTATATAGAAGTTTTGCCTCGCTCGCGCGTGCATGCAACCGACGGTCTAAATCAGACCATATATAAACGCCGCCGCCACCGTCGCCGCCAGTAAATATATGCAATTCTGAGCAGTGCCGTGTGCGCGGGCGGATATTCTCGATTTGGCCGCGGATTGGGATATACGGCGACGGCGACGGCGGCGTCGTGTAATAACGCAAGCTTTAGAAGTCACTCTCTCTCTCTCTTTCTCGCTTTTATGCGTTTAATGAATGCGCTTTTATATATAGAGTTCCGCGCGCGTTAAGGTATACATATCCCACCCTCATCTCTCTCTCTCTCTCTTTCTCCTTTTTTGAAACACCTCAAAAATACGCGCGTATATGGGCACCTATATTTAAACGACATCTTAGCAGCGCGGCCACGGTGGCGGTGGCAGTTGCTCGCTGATTATTTTCCGGCCAGACACCTTTATGTTGCGCGCGAGTAGGAGAGTGAGTGAGCTTATAAGCGCCAAGCGCGGGTAAATATATACTCACGTTGCGCTGCGTGTATAAGGAAAGAGAGAGAGGGAGAGATAAAGTCTAAACGACATGTCGAAAAATGAGTCCTTTTTCGCGCAGACCAAAAAAGAGGCACATCGATTCGTCAGATTTACGATTGCTCTCGCGTAACTGTTGGATTTATTTTAGCGACGTATTTGGTCATGTGTTTTGAATCGAAGTTTGATCGACTTATAATTCAACCAAGCATATTAATCTATAGTGCGTAATATTCCAATAATTATGTATACACGTCCTCTCGACGTTATGACTTTTGCCTCCGATTTTTTTTTCTTTCCTTATATCGATACACTCGACTTATAGATTATTATTACTAGAAAATGCATCAGCGGCAGCGATCAGATTATAAGTATCGAAACATCGCCATATTCGGCTAAATCATTCGTATGCATATTACAGGCTGGTGTACGTAATTTCAATAATATGCTGCGTAATAGTCGTTTTTTTTCTTCTTCTCTTTTCGCGTCGTCTCTTCAACCGTCGCATACGCGTTATATTATAATTTATGTAGCTATGCAAGCGAGATCTCTCTATGGATAAATGTCAAGCGCATGCGATAATCTACATGGTGATCTCTCTGCCTGTGCGCGAGATGCTCGCGGATTATTGCACGCGGCGCGCGTATTGTAGGCGTCGTCAGCGCGCTTATGTGTGTGCTGCACTTTTAAGGAATATAATACAAATACACGCACGCCTATATTGGCTGTGCTGGCGTGATTTTTTCGCGTTGTTTCGTTTTTTTTCTCTTCTACTTCTTAATCGATTCGCCTGGGGCACGGATCTTTGTGTGCAAGCATTTGCATTCGCCTCATACAAGTATCGCAAGTTTCAACAACAATTTATTTTTTGTCTTTTTGGACTCTATTTGCTGTTTCATACGACGTGTACCTGCGTGAACGCGCGCATTTGCTCTACATAAAACGCGGCGGACGTACGCGCAGCTTTAATGAAATCTCATTTCCTGTCCTGTATAGACATTCAATTAAATCTCTCGTTGCAGCTCTCTCGGAGATTAAATGGCATAATATATAAAAGATCTATATAATTGATACTCGGGGGCTGATAGATCAGAGACGACGACGACGACGAAAGCAAAAAATAATGCATTACAATAAACAAACTGGTCCGTTTACACAGAGAGAAGAAAGCTGCATCGCAAATTCGTGCGGTTTAAATTAAAACGGAAAAATAATTAATCCACGACAGATCGCCTGAAGTAAGCGATACATTATTATATTGTCGGGTGGCCTATGTGGACAAGAAAACAACGAGAAATTGCGTATACCGCGCCATTCGATTGGCAATAATGTTTTAATACTGATTTAATTGTGACGTTAATTGTACAAAAAATGTATTATAAGATTCAATCATTATTAAAGCCAGCCTTCGCCACTAGATGGCGACTACCTGTATCTCCGTAAATCCGCAAGTGGCAAAGTCAACATAATTGCTTATCTATTTATACGAAAAATGTGAAGACATATTGGCAAAAAGATGATATAATAACCAATATTTTTAGCTTTGTCTATTGAGATGTATATAAACAACTTCGACTGTTTAGAAGCTCGTAAATAGGCCACGTCAAGTGCGTAGCAGGACATTTCCAAGTTGAATCCACGCACTTGTAAAATGCGAATAGCATAAAAGCACATGTACACATCAAATACAATTTATGCCGATTGACCGCGTATAAAAAAAACAACTGCTTTCGATCTTTTTTATAACAATTGACCAGAGAAGGGGCGGCCGAGCGAACGCGAAGTGGTAAAAGACGAAAAAAATTCTGAACCCAAAAATAATGAAGTAAATAACGGTTTTAATATGATAGAAACCTGTGCAGTAGTATAATGAAATGTATGGTAAAAATTTCAAGCTGATCGGTCAAATAGTTTTTGAGACCATAAGAGACAAACAGTAAGTAATTTTTAAATATTACTCCTTCGACATTTATCGAGTAAAAAGTATGAGACTATTTTACAATTTAATACATCGAAATAAAATCATCGAAAATGTTGCCGAAGTCGAAACAAAATTACCCGCGAGGAGTAACGTACCGTAAGGAGATCGGTAAAATAAGAATGCACGACGATTTCACGCGGCTCGTCCTGCGGCGGTGGTGTCGCGCACTCGCATACGATCCATTGCATTCGAGAAAGCCACTTGGCAAGTTTGGCGAGGCGCAGGCATAGAACCGATATATATATTAAGCTCTCGCACCTACGCACCTCGAAGCGATCGCCGTAGTTATTCGTTAGGCTGCTTTGGCTCGCGCATACACAATAAAAGCACGAGTTTATCTTCAGCCGCCGTCGATGCGTTTTGGTCTCTGTGTGAAACGCTGCGGAACAGCAGAATCGAGCCGACGTTCGAAAGTAAATACATGCGGCCATGGATTCTATAATATTTGATAATTAAATCCTCCCGTATTATATCCAGCTACGCTCGATCGTCGAGTGATTTTATTGAATTAGCAATACAGTCCATTAGGCGGAGGATATACAATATTATACGGCTGATTACGAATGGGAGATACGAGTTTAATTCGTCGGGGCAGCAAATTATGAAAGCCGCTGTAGGCTCGATGTACACTTAATTAAAGGCTGCTGCATTGCTGCTGCTGTTACTGCTGGCTTGGTCTTTTCTGCTGCCGAGAGCAGGAAATTTCGTTGAGCGAGCGCAGCGATAAACATAATGGAGTGAAAAACGATCCTTGAAACTTTCGAAAATCTGTACAAGCGCGCGAGACGAGAGCCAAGGAGAGGAGAGATATCGCGCCGCAAAAAGACGCAAACAACGAATGCATATACACGTAGCATAACGTTGAAAATGTTTCAAGCTCGCGTACTCGTACTAAAAGCTAGTGTAATGAGGTGATTTTCAGCCGCTGCTGGAAGAGAGCGAGCGACCGAGAGAGAAAGAGAAAGATACTCTTGTAAACGAGGGTGGTGGGAGGAAAGGGGGGAATCTCTCTCTCTCTCGCGGAACGAGTTAAACTGCACACGCATTGCCCCCTACTACTGCTACTTTCAGTACAGTCGCAATGTTAAGCGGCGCATTTTTATAATGCCGCGCGTGTTAATCTCCACCTACTTTACCCCTCTCGGGGACGAGCGAATTAACGCGCGCCGCTGAGAGGTATGTACGTCGTATACCGGCTGTGTTATACACACATATATATTTATAAATCCTTCCTTTCCATTAGACGCGCTTTTATTTTATTCGATGCGCATACAAGAATTAAGACTTGGCGTTTCGATCGTAATTGTTAACGCCTACCTTTTTCATCGCGATCGCATAGAGCTTGCATCGATACGTAATTGTTCTCTTTCTTTCTCTCTCTCTTTCGTCCGTCGTCGTCGACGCGTGCAACGCAAAACAACTATTCCAAAAATAAAAAGCTCCTCTTTCTCGCGAACGTATCGAAAATTTATAGTTTTGCAAACACAGGCGTAAATATTACAAGCGAATCGTTTTCTCTCTCTCTCTCAATTTCTCGCGAGGCAGCAGCAGCAACAGCAGCGTTATATTCGAGAAAACACCCGCGAATTCGTACCATTAAGGAGACGAGCGGTGTGCTGCACGCGGGTGTTTGTATGCGTGCGCGGGGCTGTATACAGCAGCGCGAGCTAGATTTTATTTTTGGGAAATTTTAAAGCTCGCGATGCACGTATATGGACGCCGAAGCGCCGCGGGCGCTTATGCGCGTGCAGCTTTACAAGTCTCTCTCTCTCTCTCTCTCTCTTTCGAGAACTTTTAAACAGAATTGGGTTGGAACCGAAAATATAATGCGCGATATAATGCGCGTGTTGTTGTGCGTATGCGTATACGTGCGTGCGTGCACAAGGCGAAGCAGCAGCAGCAGCGCGCAGAAACTTGGAAGAAAAAGCGAGAAAATAAAGCTGCCGGGAGAGAGGACGGATTGACGAGAAAATAAGCTTGTCACACAGCGAGACGCAGCTATACAGCGGCTGACATCGGTTGAAGTATGCTCCGTGTAGTTTTTTGAAGTTAAAAGAGAGAAAGAAAAGCTTGTATCTATAGACCGCAGGCTGCTTTTCTGCTGCCATTGAAGAGGAGGAGAGGAGGAGGAGGAGGAGGGACACGAACGACGAGTATATACTAGTCGTTATAATACCGGCGTACGTACGTACGTACGGCGCAAGAGAGGATAGAGGCCGATTTCATTGAGAAGAGAATTTATGTACCAGTTCTTATATATATTACTCCGCAGGCCTTTTTCCCCCCTTGCGTGTAGCTGTGTATATAGTACAAGATACCAACTGTTGCTGTTGCTGCTGCTGACTGCGATGGGGGGGTCATACACACAGCGACATTCAACTCGGCTGCAGTTTCATTCATTAAAAGCGTACAATTGCGCTCGACTACGCGCGTACAGTACAGGCTATAATGCGCGCAGCATGTCCACAGAGCTCTAACTCCCTTTCACTTACACATGCATACGAGCCAATATAACACGTATATATAAGCTAAAGTCTCGCTCGAACTTAAAAGAGAGACGTGTACCATATGTATATAAACCTGCGCTGCGTACAACACGCGCACGCGCGTGTACAATAGTCCTCTTTTTTTTGTCTTTCCCTTTTTTTTTCTTCCTTTCCTCTCTCTCCCTCTCTCTCTGCTGCTGCAGCTCTCTCGAGCGATTGCGCGCGCGCGTACGGGGCAAGAAAAGCTTTATCGCCAGGATACATCTCTCGCGACGCTGTCATCCGGTGTTGTATGTGCAGTGCACTGCATGGCTAGTCCGCAATACTGCCGTATGTAGGTAGGTACGTCCCCTTGAGAGAGAGAGACAGACAGAGAGAAAAGGCAAAATCGAAATATTTATCGCGATGCACCGAGTGAAAAAAAGAGAATCCGAGCTTTAATTTACGACCGTATGTATATTATATACCACGTACATATATAGCATTGAAACTCTCGCGAGTAATGATAATTTCACTTTTTTCGACGTCCGTGCACGCGCGTGCACAGGATTAATGCGTCACAAGCACGCACGTACGCACAGAGCCGAGCTTGCGTAATTTAATTTTTATTTTCATTCTTTTTTTGTAATTTCAAACGTTAATTTGAGGGCGGCCGCCGATACGCATTGACCACTTTGTCCCGCGCGACGCGCTGTTTTAAATTTGCACTCGCGCTTAAAAATTAACTGCTTGACACTTGCGAAACGTGCCCGTGCGCGCGCACGCTCGCGACGAGGCTGCTGCACGAATATAAAAAAGTAAAAAGAAAAAGGGGGCCAAGCGGGAGAGAAATATATACGTATAGCCGCAGCGTCGGATGGATCACGACGATGCACGCATTGCATCACGTTGGGAATTAATTTCGCGCGTTGCTCGCGAGCGAGGAGAGCAATGATACGACGACTGCGACGAGGCACGCGATCGGTCTCGGGCGAGCAGCAGCAGCAGCAGCAGCGCCTCGGAAAGAGATAGAGATAGATACATATTATATGTGTTCTCGAGTGAAATCTCCCAAGATGAAATAATCGCTCGCGAGCCGAGCTGCTATATACGTTATATACGCGAGCTTGGATGATGAGTTCGAAGAAATTGTGCGCCTGTACAACTCCGGAGACTCTTACGTGTGCGCGCTGCTGCTGTAAGGATATGTGCTGCTGCTGCTGCTGCTGCTGCTGCGCGAGAGGGGCAATCATCATAAGTTTAAATAATTTATGTAAGAAAAGAGCCGTGAGATATAGCAATTCTGCGAAATCGGACGAGTATTGAGATGTGCGTCTATATATGTACGTATACATATATGTGTGCGCTCGCGCACGTATACACTATTATAAAGGAGATCGCGAACGAGAGAAGGAAGAAAGGGTCGACGATACGTATATGCGCCGGCGATAAACATTGGGAATCGGTCTGGCGCCGATTTCTTTCTATAACGAGCCACGATCGTCAATGAGTTCCCGCGCCTATATACATGCATACATACGAGTGTGCATCGCTCGATAAAAAAAAGAGGAGCAACGAAAAAGAACGAGTGACACGCGTGTTCTGATTTGTTAGCCGCGCAGCAAGCCGATCGAATTTAGATTTCTTCATTTGCACCTGCTCCCGTGATCCTGTTTCGCTCGATTTTTTGTGCGCCCCGACGAGCGCAAATGATTCAATTTCGTAAGCTCATATTTATCCTTGGATCGGAGCGGGATCCAGATTGAATTTTTACGCATTATAATATTTGTTGAAAAATCTCGCGTGCTCGTGTGGCAGGCATACACACGCGTACACATGTATCTTATATTTATAAATATGGTCATGCCACGTGAAATTTACATTTCATAAAAACAGGTTGCCGTCGTATGTTCGAGTGCGTAGCCCCGCGCGTAGCTGCTGCTGCTGCTGCTGCTGCTTGTATATAATACGCAAAAATGCAAAGCATTCCAAAAAAGTTTATATCATCGCCAGAGAGCAATATTGCAGCCGAATATGGAAAACCCCGGGCTCTCGGCAAACTCGAAGGCTAAATTTATAAATTTTAACTCGGCTGGCGTGACATTTTTTCACGATTTTCGTTTTGTTTTTTTGTTTCGTTATACCTTCCTTTTGGTAAGCTGCTGCTGCTGCCGTTGGGGAATTATTATTGCGAGCAGTGTATGGCGTACATAAAAAGCCAGCGATTGCAGTAATTTCGCAGGTATATACACGCGCGAGTATTATATTTTTACACGCACACGAGATCATTGTGACATTGTAACTTTGTATGTGCTCAAAGATAAGCAAGCTATGGCGCGACGTGCAGTTATTTTCAGAAACTCATCGTCGCGGGCCTTTGTGCGAATTATGTTCACGCGGTAAACAAAGCGTAACGGCCCCGCAGCGCGACACCATAATATACACAATTCGAGCGACAACGACCTGTTGCTGCTTTTTGCGCGCGACTTTTTCGCGGGTATACACTCGACGTGTTTGTATACGATATTTTTGAGGTTTTCTATTAAATTGACGTTCACAGTCATCGATTATATCGTGCGACGAGATCACACGAGACAAGTCGGAGAAAAGATGACGCGGATTTTGTAACTTTCACTCGATAATAAACTATTGAAAAGCTATATACATACGCAAAATAATACACGAGCATGTTGCAGTCGCATAGCGTGCAAGCCGCGTGTGTATGAAAATTGATCGGACTTTCATATGCGGCTCGTTATACACGTCGTTGAAGTTTTTTTTTCTCTTTTTTTTCGCTCACCGATATTTTATGACGACGACCGATATGCACACGCACACACACACATACTACATGCAGATGTATAGTCGAGAGCCGGTTTGAAGCTCTCTGCGTGCCGTGTATAATATGCAATATAGAGAAGCGTTTTTATAATATTTGAATGGCAATATAAACGATAGATTTGGAGCATACGTTCGAACTAGCTCTTTTGTGCATTATAAGAGACGAATGCATTCGCAAATATTATACATACGAAATAGGCGAACGTTTGAAAATATCCGGAGCATTGCATGTGTGTGTGTGCGCGCGCATTTGTCGCGCGCCTCGATTGTATAAATTGTATGTGCATCAACCGAAATATAACTGCTCTGCATTCGTAATAGCCATTCGACTTTTCGAGTATACGAATCGCTAGCTATGCGATTATGTGCTTGGTACGTGAATATGGAGTTTTTATTTTTTTATATAGATGTCGGCCGAACGATATCGTTTGGCTTTTTGCTTCGTGCATATCGTAGCGTGCATAATGCGCGACGACTGCACCACGGGCACTGAGAATCGCAGAGAAAGAGAGCGATCATATTTATATATCGGACTAATATGGTCGCGTTGAGATCGTTACGCGAGGGCATCCGTTACCAAAGGCTGCGTGCCGTATGCGAAACAATGAAAAAAAGAAGAAGAAATATTTGTATTGATCAATCAAATAAAAAGGCAAGAAAAATGAGCAAATCATATGCGAATCATTGACCCACTCTTCTCTTAAATATTATGTTAAATAGTTATGAACATTAGTAAACGAACGGATGCATCTCTGCAATTGAGCAACGTTACCAGATCTTGTGTGTATACGAAATATGGTAAAGGATGAATCGCGCGAAAAGTATGTAACGCGCGCATCAATGTGTATACAACGTCTCGTGCGTTTACGGACACGATCGTTAACAAATACGCAGAAACACGACAGAGACGGAGAGAAGAAGCGAGTGAGTGAGTGAGCGCGCGCTCGACGAACCATGAGATTTTTCGAATCCATCCGAGCGATTCCGTACGTTTGTAGCAGTGGCGGTGCAGGCATTTCGAGCTTATTATCCGCATGGCATGTCGATGCTGCTGCTGCTGTTGCTGGTCGTCGTCGTTGTTGTTCTGTGTCGGCAGCAGCGGTGCGGTGTATATAAACGAAAAATTCCTCTGGTGCACACTCACTCTCGCGCACAACACAAACTTGACGTTGGGCGAAGACGACGACGACGACGACGATTATTCGTCAATCGGCAGTGGTGGCTCGCGACTGCCCCACCGGCCCCGGCACTGACATTTTTCACACACTAAAATTCCCACGGCCACTCCTCTATACATGTATATATGTATACGCCGGTGGTGTAGCCGGACACAACGGATGCACTTGTTATTTCGCTCACACTCTTTCGTGCACTGCACGCAGGTCGCTCGCTTTCGGCTGCTCTTCGATTCTCGACTTCGCGCGAGCGGTATACGAGAAATGTTTACACGCGCGTAACGCCGATGATGCTTTGGCACCGGATCCCGAGTGCGAGTTAGCGGAGAGAGGCTTTTAAAATAAACACGAACGAAACGAACTGCAGGCTGCACGCGCAGTCGAGAAAACAGAGACGTCGCACGATTTTCGGAGGCGGCTTATAACGTCGTCCACTCCTCGTCTCGACGACGACGTTCTCTACTCTGCTCGACTCTCAGCTGCTCCGTGTGTACAATGTTAGCGCGGCGCGTCCGTCCCCGCATCACGAGGCGCACAAATACGCGCGTGTATATAGGCAGAGACTTTGAGCTGCGGAGCGCGGCGTGGAGAAGCAGAGTTTTGCGCGGTCTCGAGTCGAGTCGAGTCGGAGGCATGAGGCAGCGAGCGCGCGAGGAGGCCCGAGGGAGGAGTGTACTCTCTCGTGCATGTATATATTTCTCTCTTTCTCTCTCTCTCTTTCTCGGCACACACACACACACACACAGACATATATATACACTAACGCGCGCACGGTATATGGAGACTCGCGTGTTCCTTCTATCTCGCTCGTTTCTTTATGCGCGAACCATGCACACACACACACACACGGACACTACAAGACTCGCACGGTTGCTCCTATAGTGCCAAACAGAGAGAGAGAGAGAAAGAGCTGCGATATGTATAAGGAAGATCAAGGAAGTCACTGCATGCACCCGGAGAGCTCGCGAGTGGTGGTGGGAGAGAGCATCTTAGAGAGAAAGAGAGAGAGAAATGTTTCATTCACCACGATTATGTTCCTTTTTTCGACCTCTTCTTCTACTACTATCCTCGCCTCTCCCTTTTTTACCAAGGGCTTTAAATCGTTATATCCTCATCCGTCACTCGAGCGAAGAAAGCCGATCAATCGCACCATTTTCATACGCTCAAACTTACCGACCTCGTACGATATTATTACCATAATATTGAATACATTTTCGAAAGTTCACGGAGAAATGTTTGTTCGCGACCGACAAGCAGATAACAATATTTAACTGTATTTTACATGAAAACCTATTACAGATAATGTACCGTTACTTGCATATCTCCCGAGCGACGTGCGTCATATACACAGGATCGCCAGCCGTCTAGTTCGCATATTTACATGCAAGTATTTACTACATATGATACATTTACATATAAAATATATGCTCCGTGAGATAGATACGCACTGGAAATCATGTTGAGGAATAGAGCAGCTCAACCAAATTTAGCTAATTGCATTGAGCTGTATATGAGCCCAAAAATATAGTCTTCATAACTAAATGTTGTATCGTTGCTAAGCGTTGAACCGTGAGGTGCTGCACGATATGGACTCAGTTCGCGTTTCCCCGAATAGAAAAATATGAATCAAGCTGCATCGGCTCAACAGATCGCTCTGGCAGAGCTATATACATCGAATTGTGCTCTTATAACTCTACATTGAGCTCTGCTAGCTCGACATGGTTTCCAGTGCGGGGAAAAATGAATATAATATATCTCGGATAAGTATGGACTGAGTCACGCGTCTCTCTCGTCGAGCGAGACAACCGATTCTCCATTATCGATCGTCGTTGTCTCACGAGTTGATTCATGTGTGCGAATGTAGATGTCTCATAGACGAATCGTCGCGAAATCTTATAGTGTTTGGTATGGAGAAACGTGTATATAAGCAAGCGGTCGCAAAAGACGTCTAGTTGGGTTTTTTATTTTGCGAGTTTTGAATTTGGTTCGTAGAATTTTTTTCATACAATAAAATCATTTGTATGAGCTGTGCCGCGGCGCGCGACTTTTTAATAGCGACTGCGATCGCAACAACGACCAGCGGGGCCTGGCTTATATCCATTTAAAGTCATGCTTTTTTTCGTGTCTCTCTTTCTCTTTCTACATATACTGCTTCTTGCTGAGTAGCAGCTAAGCTCTCTGGAGCAGTCCATGTATGTGTTTTCGAGCGCTCGAACTTTGGCAATATACATATCATATATACTCCGACTGTCGCATATACATAAGGTTGTACGTGCGAACGCACATAAGCGAGATATCACTGCTTTTCAATTTCGTTAGTTTTTTTTTTCATGCACGACTCAAGGATACCAACATATCAAAGCGATGAGATGAAATGAGAGGGAAGAAAAAAAAGTCCATATAATAAATAACGAAGGTGAATTAAAAAAAAAAAAATAATAAAGAAGGCACGCGAGTTCTTGAACTGGAATGCGCGCAATATATTTATTATACGATAATGATCGATACATGCGTGCCTCGCGCGATTCGTTGCTTTGTGTATGAATATCATATGTACGCGTATACGCTTGTTTTCTAGCCTCGTCATCCTGCGCGCGCGAGCCATGGAAAAAGTAATTAGCGATTCTCTTACCTGTGGTGCAGCAGCAGCAGCAGCAGCAGCAGGATTGCGCGTGTATATATAATAGGAATTACGATCTCTCGTTCGTGGTGGCTTTGCCCGAGCGCATACCTGATTTTAAATACACGCAATGTAAAACATTACACGCGTGTGTGTTACGTTATAGTTTCGATATCAATTGCTCGCGAGCTGTGCGTTCGTTCGTTCTCAAGCGCGCGGCGATTGCCCGCAATATAATATATATATATAGCATAGCATTGGTGGATTTATAATAGCATGCAATTGGTCGAGGCTCGAATTTATAGGTACATACAAACGTGTATTACGCACACTGCTCGCGAGCTCTTTATTTATTGTACATGACAAAGCTCTCGGCATCTCTCGTATACATATCGGGTATACATGGGTACATAAGAGCTCGAGCTGTTGCAATTATTTCATTCCCGTTTGCTCCACTGCGCGCTGCCGATTAACAATCCTAATCACGCCAGCGAATATTTACATTTCTCAGACTGGCCGCGAGTTCGATTCATGTATACCGTGTTTGTACCGATCAGAGTTTGTATAGACAAGTATTGATATACCTGTACATGCCACAAGTATCCGTTCTACTGCTGCTGCTGCTGCTGCTGCTGATGTCCGCTGCAGGCTACATGCGTGCATGCGTCTATCCGCAGAGAAGAGCAACGAGTTTACAACAATGAATATTTTATCGCTCTATAGACTGCACCGCAGCGTACGCGGGATACATAGATATGTAATATTGGAGATTTTTACCCACAACGTAGAGAAAGGAATCAGGAAAATGCCAGACGAAAAAAGGGTTAATTCGACGCGTATCGCGAGATGCGATTGCGCCTACGTAGCTTTTTCATACATAGTGTATGGAATTTCGAGAGATGGTAAATTGAATAAATGTGCGTGCTTGTGCGTAGCGCTCATAACTCTCGTAAGTCCTCGATGCGGATAATAGCTTTGCTCTCGGTTTGCTGAGTATCGCGAGCAACAAAAGTATGTCTGCCCATACTCGGCTGGATACTATACGGCGTCGAAGCATTTACATAATCTTCAAGCTATACTTACAAGAAGAAGATTCAAGATTATATTCTATATGCACGCAAAGATAAGAGAAAAAGAGAGTCCATGTATTGTACAAGTGTCCGCGGATTAATCGATGTACGCATAAACATGAAGAAATGGCTTAGAAAACGAACGTTCAATTTGACTCGCGGTTTTATTCATTAACATCGCCGCACTCGTGTGTACGTAGGTATACACGAGCATCGTGCGAGCGAGGTGCTCAAATAATTTTCAAACGAAATGCTCGAGACCGCAAAAGTCAGGTCAGACACCGAGATCGAGCTTTGTTCGTAATATACACACGTGCAGTGTGCATTCACCTCTATGTAAAAGCACAATATTGCGTGCGTCGTCACTCCTACATCGTCGAGCTATCTCCCACCGACTCTCCGTGCATGTATGTAGTTTCTTTGATAGTTCTCAGACTATCTTATATACATTTTCAAGAGTCGTCTACGTATAGCACATCGGGACGCCCACTCGTATATTATAAGTGTATATACGACGAGCGCGCGAACTTTACGCGCGCGCGCGCGAGAGAGAGCGAGATACAGCTTCGTTATAGAATATTAGAAACTCGCGCCAGAGGACGATTTTCCTCGAGCAGCGAGTATCAACGAGGAGAGGAGGGAGAGTAGAAGAAAGAGAAGTGAAAAATTTGATAGATAAATGCTTCTATAAAAGGTAATATCGTACTTGTCTTTCGAGACGTCGGGTTGCAGCTCTCATACTCACAGCTGACATATCAACAATGGCATATAAAGATGAAAAAAATTCCCTGCTGCACGCAGATACGTTCAATTTTTATTTCATTTATGCCGTGTATACAATCCCGTATTCAGGTGTGTAAAGGACAAAAACGATCGCACCCAGGAGAATTCCGCGAACCCACGCGAAAATCTTTGTGTATGTCATGCGTGCGAGATGCGGAATACGTATCCTCATACTAGCTGCGCTTATCTGAATACGTGCCATTGTAATACTTACATTGATATAGTTATTTGATAGATCTCAAGTTGTTAAGAGTAGCTAGTATAGAAATGAGAATACATTTAATTCAAAATATAAAAACATTATTCGTCGTTGCATTCCGCTACGAAATATCTGCCAGCTAATACTAAAATTTTTCAAAACTGTACTTTGACTTTTACAATTATTTTTACTTTGCCATTTGCAGATTTACAAATTAATGCACTCGCCATCTACTGGCGCCTGTTTCAAGCGTCGTTATTGTATTTACAGTGGTTGAAAATTGGTCCAAATTTTTAAAATTTTTAAATCATTTAAAATGCGTTTGAGATTACAGATTTAGGCTTTTTCAGAGTTCTGTTTAAGGTTCAATGTTGGATGTGTAGTATAAAAAACTGATGGTTGATTCATACTTCATAAGACTGAAGTTAAAGGTCTAACCGCACTCGTAGTTGCTTTAAAACGTGAGTGCAACAAACGATGAAATCAAGGTTAGAGTAAATTCATAAAAACATTTATTATTCATTAGACATAAAAAATTTGATTTATTGGAATTTTTATAAAAATTATAGAGGTTTTTATAAAATTATAATTAAAATGTGAAATAATATCATCATTGAATCTATCAAACTAACCAATACTGAATAATATTAGATATATAACCAATATTGGTTAATATTATTTTTCTATAAATAGAAGCTACCATAAGTAATGAATTATTGTTTTGAAAAACAGTTATACAGTAAACAATAGAAAGTACAAAATTGTGTCACTTTAATACGCAAAGACATAGATGACCTGTCACAAGGTCAAAAAAATCATTATTAAGAGAAAAAACAAATGGTAAAATTATTAAGTAGTTACGTTCTGTTACCTTGAAAAATGGGTACATACTTCAATATGTAGGTGTATCAAAAAGGTATCCGTTACTTTAAGGATAGATATACTGATGTGCAAGCTGCTACATACGACATTGATCTTTTGATAATCTGCAAAAAGAGATATGTTGATTTCATTAAGCCGTGAAATTATCGAAAAGGAGATAATTCAGCTTACCGTTGTGCAGGTTTCAATATTCAAAGGCGTTGTTAGTGGTCCGCATGTTATCGCAAAATCTTTCATTGATCTTGTCATGATTAATAATAATAAGAGCCTAGCTTTCGGCGGATACTTGTACCATTGAATAGAATAACTACGTAAAATTTTTAGTTAACAAATATTATCATCCATTATACAATAGCAAACAATTTTACACCTCGGTTACCATTCAAAAAACAAATCATTAGTAGCGTTGCTCAATAATTGACTTGGAATACAAATACCAATAATTATTAATAAAGTAGCTATAATTGTAAATACAATTTTCAAAGCTTCTATTTGATCTTCATCCCATAAAACTACAAACTAGATTATTTAAAAAATATTCAAAAGTTTTATTTAAATCTTTTAAAAGGCAAAATAAAATAGTACTGAATAAACTAAAGTAAACGACCCTAAAAAGAAATTGTGTGAAAACATTTTCCTTATATAGTATAATGGGTTCAGAAAAGTATTTCATAATGAGGCATGCTGAAAAACGAATAAAATACGTTCTGTATTATTGACGCTAAGTCGTCTAATTTATAACTTTAATAAAAAAAATTAACTACATTTTCGATAAGTATTACATTTTCGTAATTGCGTTTTAAAGCTCAAACTGTGTAATACATATAATAGGGACGTTTACTTCAATTACGAGAAGAATAGATTTTTGTCGATCCATTCTTTTTATCATGCTATATTATCCGTTAAAAAAGTTATAATA
Source organism: Trichogramma pretiosum (assembly GCF_000599845.2). Classification (NCBI taxonomy): domain Eukaryota; kingdom Metazoa; phylum Arthropoda; class Insecta; order Hymenoptera; family Trichogrammatidae; genus Trichogramma; species Trichogramma pretiosum. Next base: position 686,569 of record NW_019641606.1, on the reverse strand, counting down.
TTTACCAAAATACCATTTAATATGACTATAAAAGAAGCAGCGACAATTATAAAAAAATTTAGCAAACTTGACATAGAATGAAAAATTTCGTAGAGCCTTGAATGTATGTTATTGAAAATTAAAATAAAAAGATAATGCAAAGTTCTGTTTTGAAAAAAAATCTGATTTAAAACAAAAACTTACTTGATGCAGTTTTGATGTTGACAAATTATTTCTTTTAATTTTCGATGAAAGGAAGTTCTTACAGTTTGTTTAAGTACGAACTTTCGATGCTCAATCTCGATATCCAATGCCTTCAAGTAGTATCTGCAGTACAAATAAAGATATTTATCAATTTTTAACAAGATTTTTTCGTAAGACTTTACATACTGTAAACATTGAATTTCCCCAATAATAATTCCTGTAACTGTGCATTGAAGAAAATTGAGAAGTGAAAGTATTAAAAAGCAACTAAATACAATAAAAATCTGATATGCCAAATGATAAAAAAAATATTCATCTTCATCGAAGAAGTTTGCCAACTTCAAGGGCAAAGTCTTCGAAGATCGTACATCATCTGGTAATATCCAAAACATGAAAATTTGGGTAGCTGCTGGGACTATAGATATACGTACATATACAGGACAAATAAGTACTGAAAAATAAGTAACTTGATTTATCTTCATTACTAATTGAAAATTAAAAAATGATTACCCATTTGAAACCAATGTATGGCTAAACCTTTTTTAAGTGTTTCCATTATTATTTTTTGACCAACAGTATCATGGCCTTGTAATATTTTAGTAGTTATGGTCATACACTTAATAATCTAAAAATCAGTAATTTTGGTTCAACATAATTATTTTGTGTAAAATTTGGTTATACATTTTTTTTATCTATCAATACTTTTATGTACTTTATCGTCGTTGAAAATTAAAAATATATAAGAACCCAACTTTGTTACGATAACCATGTTTTTATAAACAATATCAAAAACAATTGGACTAAGTAAATCGGTATCTTTCAGTATCATCTGTAATTTTATGCCCTTCGAAAAAAAAAAATTTTTTTTTATAAAAAACATTAAGCAATTATTATGAAAATTATTTACTGTTGAAATGGATGAAGCAAGTAGGCAAAGAATAATGAATGATCTTCCTATAAACTGCACATATTTTTTTTGTAATGGCCAGACGAAGCCAAGCTGTAATGTTTTTATAAACAGGGGAAATTGTGACACAGCAATAGTTTTCATGAATTGCAAGACTTCTTCATTTTTTTTGAAGGTTCTTCGCGATGAGTCATGATTAGTCGAAAAAAACCCTAGGGTTGTTTTCATGATAGATCATCAACTGATTTTTGTAATAAGTTAATTAAAAATATTGTTCTCTAAAAAGTAAATGTTATACTGAATACTTCCATATTTTGAACAAAAAAAGTATAAAGTAACTTTCGTCACAAAAGTATAAAGCTACCATAAAAGAATAATTAACAGTACAAAGCTGAGGTGCATGACTCTGAATAAAATATGAAACATCGAAAAATACTGAAAAATTCTTCAAGTGGATTTGCGTAAAAATCAATTTTTTACAGTAAAACATTGTTAGAAATTTGTCACAAACTGAATAATTAGTAAAATCTTGTTAAAGATACGGAGATAGCGAACATAAGCTTGAATGAGAAGCTTCTGAGACTGATACCCCCTGTAGAGTCAATTGTTTAACCAACAATATTTTTACAGATTCAATTACGAGGATACCTTCTCATCTCTGGGAGACAAATCCTTAACAAACCTTTTTTGGGGTCTTTTTGTACCTATATTCTGGTTTAGTTTTATCTTATATGGCTTGAAGCCCAGTTTTAAAATAAATTGTTTTATCGGAATATTTTTGATATTTTTCAACTCGAAGTGACTTTAAATTTTATTGTATTCAACACATGATACAATTATCATGTGTTACAAGTTCTTCAAAATAAAGAATTATAATAGAATATTTTTAACAAAACTTATTGCCTTTTCAATTTACTGATTAATTTTCATATACTTTTAATTTTTTTTATAAGGTTTCAGTTTTCTGAAACTTAACTTAACATTTCTCTAAAAGGCTATTTTACAGTGCCTTCAAAAAAACTCAAAATGAAGCTTGTAAAATCTTGTAGAAAACACGATAGGAAATTGGATTTTTGGTCTGGCTGTGCATTCTTCTATGACTCGTAAAAACATCTTTTTTTCTAGACCCATTTTATATTAAAAATTCGATGTAACAAAAAATCAATTTCATTATAAAGAGGCTGAACTCTATCATATTTCGAAAAATACATTAAATTCGCGAGTCTCGAAGAATGTCGATAAAGTAAATTAATGAATTATCCAATAAAGATTTGGACTTACCGACTCTTGACAATCAATCTTATTTTTCGACTCAACATTACCATTGGTTGTTAAACTTGTTTCACTATAGTTTTCATACTGAAAATAACAATGCAGTAATTTTTATTTTTAGAAAAATACTGTAGTATTTAATTTAACCTTGTTCTATTCAAAGTTTCTCAATTTTTTTAAGATTCATGAAAAAATTCTATGCTGTACATGTTATTTTTCCAATATACACTCGTCAACAAAATTATCGCAACAAAAAAATTCATCGAAATTTCGTCGATTTTCAAATGCTTCTATCTTGGGCTAGATTTATCGTATCGACACGCTTTTTTTTTTCCTCTTTAAATCCATATAAATTAAGATAAGATTCGAGTTAATGTTGAGTTACCAGTAGTATTTGAGCGCGACACTAAAAATTACTGAAAAAAAATTACTGTTTGAACGTGTACCAAACACAGTAATTTTTCTATCGAAATCTAACATACGCCATCGCAAAGTGCTCTTTTCAATGAGTAATTTAAAAAAAAAGGACCTCTCTAAGATTTTTTTAACGCCCTGTATAGGTCGATTGGAAGGTACGGTTTGTGTACCCAGAAAATCGTCTTGATTTCAGGGGATTTTACGTACTTTAAATGGTATCTTCAAAACGACCTACAGGGCGTTAAAAAAATCGTAGAGAGGTCATTTTTTTTTAAATTACTCGTTGAAAAAAGAACTTTGCGATGGTGTATGTTAGATGTCCATAGAAAAATTACTGTGGTACTGGTACACGTTCAAACAGTCATTTTTTTTCTGTAATTTTTAGTCGACACATCAACATTAACTCGAATCTCATCTTAAGGAGGTTCCCTCGGGTAACACGCTAATCAATTGAGAGCTCGCGCAGTAACATGGGTTAAGTTAGCTGGCTTGTCGTCTGCTAGCCCTAAAACGAGCCGAAACAGTCGTGTTTTCGCGTCTTTTATTAAAAAAATATTGAAAAAACGGCAGGCTACCTCTACTTTGAGACACGGTTTTTGAAAGATAAGAACTTTCTCTACTATTTGTATATAATCATGCCTCTGCGAACTTTGATTTCTTTTCATAAATTGTAAATGTATCTCAAATTTTCATAAATTCCTATGTTGCCCATGTTAATTTTCGAAACTTTGATTGCGTTTTTCTCGAGATTTTGCCTGGCTTGGGCATATGAGAGTTATACCGTTGGATTCGGGAGGTCAAAATCTATCGATATTGATATATGTACTTCTTGAGAACTTTGCAAGGGAACCTACCTCCTTAATTTATTTGGATTTAAAGAGGACAAAATGTCCAAGAAATTAAAAAAAAAGCGTCTCGATACGATGAACCTAGCCCAAGATAGAAGCATTTGAAATTTGACAAAATTTCAATGAATTTTTTTGTTGCGATAATTTTGTTGCCGAGTGTAGAAGCATTTGAAAATCGACGAAATTTCGATGAATTTTTTTGTTGCGATAATTTTGTTGCCGAGTGTAGAAGCATTTGAAAATTGACGAAATTTCGATGAATTTTTTTGTTGCGATAATTTTGTTGCTGAGTGTATAAATACTTGTAAATTATAAGATTGACTGGAGGTAAAAAACCTTTGAATCTTAGATAACATTTTTCTTTATTACGGGTTTTTATATACATGCAAAAAAATATCTTATAAGAATTATAATACAAAAATGAAGTGAACATCGTAACAGCTTGATACAAGCCTCAACACCATTTTAATATTATAAAATGGCTCGAGAATAATCAGAGCTAAAACTTAGTATTTTCTTTTTTTAAACAGTAAATAATCATTTAGAATCTACATACAATCGATATACATCTAATATACAAATTAACTCGTTTGTACAATTAATCAATGTTATGCATTTTCGGAGTTACCCGAATTTCGACCAAAACATCTTTACAAAACAAAAACATTTGCACCGCACGTGCTGCATGTATAATATAATGCGTTCATATATCGACGTGATAGCAACGGTATTGTGACACGCAAGTCGTGAATTTGCATTCGACGTCATCTTTCGTTAATTATGAGTATTATTTACAAAATAATTGACAAAAAAGATGGAATTCTTAAATTATGATACAAAATTAAAATAAACAACCTTAAAGCCATTGAATATTCGTATTTTTCGTGTGAGTGCACGTGTGACGTAATTATACTCATGAATATTCACAATGGCCGGCCGTAAATTCAATAGTCTATCGCATAAACTAATATTTATTTGTACAAATTATCGTCTAACAACGAAAAGAGAAAGAAAAAAACTGACGACTATGGTTTTTCTAACAATTTTACGTGTATACCCGCTCGAGAATAAACCTATATAACCACCAAATAGTTCGATAAAAAAAACAACAAAACAAAAGAAAATACAGAGTATCGTTAATTTTTTTTTTTTTTTAATCTCGATTTTGGGTTATTTTTTTCGTCCACATTGTCGCACTTCTTTGTTCGATCAATAGCGAGGGCTCTATGATTCCTTAAGTTTGAGCTTCCTCCTGCGCGATCTGAATTTTCCAATAAACCTCTTTACCGACCAATAAGAAGCGCACAGAACGGTCAAGTAAAATCCTAAAACGTCGAAGCAGTAGTACTGCAACAGCCCTATGTGTCTGAAATCGTACAAAACAAATTGCAAGATCAGTAAATTGGATTAAAATAGCATTTTAAAGTTGCCCTGATAGAAATGCTCAAAATGTTATGGCTAGTTTTTAGCCAATGAAAAAAGGTCTTGGAGATGTAAGAGCCACTAGAATTGAACATATTGTAACCAAAAATGGAACATTTTTCTCAACAGTTTGCAAAGAAGTAGAATATGTTATGATTTATAGAATTATTTTGACTTTTCCACTTGCAGTTTTACAGATGAAGCTACTCGCTACCTAGCGATAGATTCTTGAAATGTTATCGTCAAATACAAAGAATTTGAAAATTCCTCCAATTTTATTAAAGCTATTAAATTATAATTTTCATGTCATTTGTTATATAATTGTAACAGAAAAATCGCCTAAATCAAGTCAATTAATGGTAATGTATTTTAAAACATTAACGATATTTTTTTGGTCATTAGGCCATTATCGAAGTCGAAAATTTCTACCAAAGCAAGTAAAAGTTATAATTCATTTCATTTACCTTGCGCTGGATTTGAGATGATCGGCGCCCCGGTGCCTGGCCACGTGCTCGACCCACCAGACCGACATGTTGACCGCCGACATGGGCACGTCCTTGAGGAGCTCGCTACGTTTCTTGGCCGCCAGCCGGTAAGGATTGCTGGGATCGGGCGAGGCGACCTTCAGCAGATTTTCCCGAAACTCGGCCGCGGTAAAGGTCTCGAATTCCATGACCAGTGCGTAACCCAATTTGGCTGTGCATAAAAAAAAATAATAATGAATTAAAGATTCAAGATATAGTTTGCATTCATTAGCGTTGTATTAAGAAAGGATTTGAGGTGTAATGAAGATGATTCCATCTCGGGTGAGTAATCAGGAGGAATCATTATAAAATGACGACTTTATAAGCACATCTATGAAAATCGAGTCACCGTTTTCTCGCGGCAATATAATTCTTGCGGTCATTTGTTGCGTTCGCGAGCGCAATTTCGCGCGAATGTAGTTCACGGAATTTCCAAAAACACAAAAGAGAAATCATTATATTACATGTCGCCCCGTACTCAGGCCACAGGAATGAAAGTACTTTTCTTTCTCGCTCACGAAAGATCAAACAACAACAAAACTGGATCGCGCGTGTATCACGAGGTAATATACACTCCAGGTTAATAGGCAAAAGGATTTATTTGTATACACCGTCGCGGCCTTTCACATCGTCGAAAACTCACCGGCCTGGGCGGCATTGCCGTCGTGATCGCAGAAGACGGGCAGCACCAGGGTGGGCGCGCCGTGATAGGCCGCCTCGTGCAGCGACAGCAGACCGCCGTGCGACACGAAGGCCCTCAGGCCCCGATGGCCCAGTAGATCCTGCTGAGGCCACCAGGGCCCGACTCGCACGCTCGGCGGCAGATTCGGTATGAAGCCGCCGTCCCACTTCCAGACGACGTTGTAGGGCAGCGACGAGAGGACGTGCACGAAGGCGTCGATGAGCTCGCGCGGCATGCCCGACTCCTTGACGGACGAGCCCATGGACACGAAGACGAAGCCTGCGGGTGGAAGGGAAGTTTTGTTGAAAATTATTTTTATCGTGGAATCGTCCTTGAAAATGATATTTTCCAATAGCTTCAAGAATCTATATATTTACTTTTTTGTTTCAATTTTCATTTAATTTAAGATAATAGCCGTTTTTACATAGCTGCTTATTGAAATGGATAATATAATTTATATTTTCGCCGAACAGGATTGACCTTAGTTGAAGGTGTATCATATTTGATTACGGGCTTTCTGATTCGAACAATAGATGGAGTGTTGTAAACTTGCAAGTGTCAAAAACATTTCTATACATAGTATTCATATATATGGTCAATCGTCTGATAACGTTTAACGTAATACGATCTGAACGGCTCAATCGCGCTCAGTGCTGATGACGAAACGAGCTCAGCAGAACTCGTGCATGATTCGTTTTCAGAATTCGAGCGTGAAACATGGCCAAAAGTTTTTCCGTGTAGTCTTACATAACTGCTCAATAAAGACCGATCATATAGGTGTCAAATTTGAATATGAGCTTTTTGATTCCATCGCCAGATGGAGTCCAGTAAACCCACAAGTAGCAAAAAAATGTCCGATCTGTATATGTGACCAACGATGGACTGGTGACATAGTAACAATACCGGTATTGTTTACACTGCAGATCGTAATTCGCTCAACCTCGCGTGCGGCTTGGAATCATTTACGGTATGATGAATATTAATGCCGTCATTGTATCATTACGCGTACACACGCGTATAATAAACTCCTTTCGCGCACCCATGAATTTGCCAATCAGTGAACCAAGAGGCATAAAATTGATCGATGGCTCAATTTAGCCAAGGAGTTGTCTCTTCTCTCCTCGAGAGATAGAGGACGAGCTCCTTTCATAAGATATATTTTAGCGCTTTACAATTTCGTATCGTGCGCGATACATATGCGCTAATTAATTTTGCGCTCGCGTCTCATAATAGTGAAAACGTGTATTATATATAACACACATACCCGCTTCGAGAAATTTATCCAGCGCCTCGTTGACCGGCGCCGGCTGGACGCAGTGTATGCAGGCGACGTTCACCACGTTGGGCAAGAAGGGCTGGGCGTCGGCCACCGCGTAATGGCTGTTCTGCAGGGTGAGCGGCACCTCGCTCACCAGTTCACGCACGTCCGGTACCTGATTGCCTGTGTTTCGGGCCAAACAAACAAAAAATAATCATAAAAACGAGGTAAAAACGAGTAATAATAATAAAAAGAGCAAAGCGGCAGCAAAAAAAAAGGAAGCCAATTAAATCATTTTAATGCCCCGAGCGTGTGTACAAAAATGCGCGTAAGCACGTGCAGCGCATATATGTGTGTGTCTGTGTACATACGTACACACATACTGGACGTAACTTTCTCCGGAGAAATTCCCGTCATTATATCCGTCCGTGGCGCGGCTACGAGCGCGCGCCTCGTAACCGATGACTGCTGCACACACACACACACATATATATATACCGCGCGCAGCTTAACGCGACGACGACGAGAATTTAATAATATAATTTTTTTCCCCTTTCGTGTACGGTTACGCATGTGTGTCGGTGCAGTGTGTGTGTGCCTCATTTGCGCGAGTTTATAATCCTGTATAGCGCGCATTACCTCCGCGTTACGATAAGTGACGTAATCGCCACCGCCGATCGTTTTTCCTCGTGTTATACGCGCTCGATCCCGTTCTATAAATTGTGCGACTTACCGAGGTGTTTCCTGAGGATCGGCTGTATGTACTTGGTCGTCATGATCCAGTGCATGAACTCGAGGGAGCCCATGTAAAAGGCGTTCCTCAGCTTGTCGAAGAAGTTCATGTCCTGGGTGAAGGCTTTGCCGAAGTACGTCCTCAGGGACCAGGGCGTGGGATTGCCCTGGCGCGACAGCGAGCCCGTGTACAGGGCCACGGTGTTGAGCATGATGGTGGGCACCGGCGGGTCGGCGTCGGCGCCGCGATGCAGCACGCCGAGAAGGCACTCGGGGAAGGCGCCGTCGACCAGGGCCACGTCCCAGGCGAGCCGAGGATCGCCCTCCGGGTTCTGGAGCAGGCCGACGGAGTACTCGTCGCCGAGGAGAGAGTCGCAGGACTCCCAGCCGTAGCGCATCGCGTCCCAGGGCGACAGTGGCCACTCGTTGCGGATGCGCGAGCCCACGAGGTCCCAGGTCGCCGTGTAGTTCGTGATGTATTCCTGCGTGGAGCGAGGGTGGATATGAAACGATTGGTTTATTCTCGTAGTTTTTTAATTGGAAGTTATGTAGAAGTAGAGGATGTTTCTTTTTTTGAACTTGAAAATGAATTCCGATTCTGTCTACATTAAGATTTTACTAACACAGATTACAGCATTGTGAAACACTAAAATTTGGCATCAACTTATACAATTATTTTGACTCTGACACTTGCAGATTTACAGATAAGATACTCGCCACCTGGCGGTGAAGGCCACAAATCCCCACACGGACAAAATCCAATAGGTCTGATTTTACACCAAATCTGAATTGAATACACCATTTTTTTACCGTGTAATTTCTAATTAGCCCTGAGCATAAACTTTTCAAATTAAATCAATAATAGACGTTTGACGTTAGCATCAAATCAATATAGCTTTCGACAAAACTCGACTCGGAAACTCGACATTTCCATCGTGTACAACACAGAAAAGATCAAAGTATCGATTATCCAAATAATAAAATTTTTATCTCCTATAAATCAATATCTCAAATCGCACAATGCACACACGGTATTATACCAATCCTAATTTGCTGAACAAATCCATCTACTAAGCTGCTTCTTATACGATCAATTCGAATAAACAGGTAAGTGTGTCTCTCGAACCAGGAAAAGCCATAAATCCACGTCTTACAATCGCAGGTATGCGCTTCGATTGCTGAAAAATATCCAAGATTCGCTCTCGGCGCGCAGCGATTGCTCAAGTGATGCGCTGCCAGACACATTCAATTGGAAATAATAAACTCTCGCGCGAGTGTGTGTATAAGGCTCATTGTAATCGCGATCGCGCATCTCGCGGATCGCAATTCGCGTACACGTGAGGTTTTCTCGAACGTTTAAAAATTCACGCATAATATGCGAAAATTCCTGGCGACGCGTGCGCTCGTCCGTATATATATGCGTTGTTTTCAACTCGCGAGTTGGCGCGTAAACGCGCGGCATTATAATGTGCCTCGGATTATCGTATACATGCACCGCACCACGCGCGTATTCGAAAGTTATATACGAGACCGCAATAATGCGTGTATTTGTACACATTATTAACTGCATTTCTCGCGCGTTGACAGACGTATTACACACGCGTATATTTAAGTGTCGCACTTTTGGGTCATAATTATTAACACGTAATTATAACAATGATTCGTGCAAATCGGTTGGAAAAATCGCTAGAGACCTGATCTGGGAAGCAGGTTTATATTATATTGTGTTGTATATATCCGTGTCAATGAATCGTGTGTATACTTATCAAAATCTACGTCTCCGATTGCGAATTGCAGTAAATGTACACAAACGTTACGTAAAAAATCTAAATTAGCCTCGTATACTTAATAACATTTCACATTTGTACTTGTATGTATAAATGGTTTTTCCCGGGAACCAAACAAAAGGCGGCGGCGCGTACATGCACCATGAAATATATATAGCTGTATATAATGACGCGTGCGTGTCGTCGCCGTCACCGTCGCGGGTGAAATTTGGCGTACTTATATGTACAACGTATTACACGCACACACACACACACACAGGTGAACTGCAGCGCGCAGGTATGTTCTTAGTAGTCGGCGGATTCGTAACAGCGCACCGCGATTATTCGTCCGCGTAACGCGCACGGCTCGTTAAAGGCAAAAAAAAGAGTATTATAAAGAGTACAAGGAACACTTTCTAACGTTTGCCGCCGCGACGTGCGTATACGTATATAATGTATCATAATAAATACGCACCTGCGATGGCGGCGAGGCGCGATATAATATATAATTGAAGCGGTTCAAGGTCGCGCGCGCGCGCTCGGCGAGCATTAAAAATTGTTTATAAATAATTTATTAAAAAACGAAATAAAGCAAAAAAAAGGAGACCATTTACGCCGGCAAAAAATTGACGAGGCACAGCACTTGTAGCTAGCACAGATGCAAATGTCCACGTGCAATTTATATTTATATTTATCGGTTAAAACCACGAAGACGAAGACGAAGAAGCAGAAGCTCCTTCTTCGGTGGCCGGTCAGTGAGCGAGCCTATTTAGCATTAATACTCTCTATGCCGAGCTGCACACGATAATGATATTGGCGATGTTGCAGAAATGACACAGAGAGACGCGAGTCTATTATAACAACGGAGTCGCGGAGCGTCGAGATATATGGGCTCACGAATTGCGACGTGACTATAATGCGTCCCATAGGCGGCTTTCCAATATTACACGGGGCCCTTATTATATTGTTAATCACGTATCGAATAGCCGCGAGTCGACATAATAAACAACACGACACATATAATATGCACACGATCGGCCGCCGCTGAATTACATACAGAGACGACGACGACGAAACAAGACGTCTATGTCGCGTTTTCTCGAGCGCCGATACGTACGTGTGTTACGGGGTATTAAGAAATAATACACAGCAGTAGCAGCATGCGCAATTACACGCGAGAGCACGTACCCAGACACATGTGCGTGTACTAGTTAGCCGACGCAATTTAAGGATTTTTCTCTAGTGCCTTGTGGTCATTATGCTACTACTACACTAGGCTCTAATAGATCGGTAAACATCTAGTGGTAGTGGTACTCTCGACCTACAACGTGATAATAACGATCTAGACGCGGTCGATTGAAAATAAAGTAAAAAATATCATCTTACCTCGAGCCTGACGGAGACGAGTTCCCTCAGGGTACTGTTGGGTGGCACTGTGCCCCGAAAACCGCTGGCCAGAGTGACGTTGTGTCCTCGGAGCTGAAGCTGTTTGCCGAGGGCCGCGAAGGGCACCGTGTGCGACTTGGTGCCACCCATGGTGGCCATCAAGATCCGAAGTCCTTGGATCTGTTGCAAGCTCGCGCTCATTAAGAGCAGCAGCCAAAAAGTGGCGGCGGCTCCTCGTCGAGCCTCCATCCTCTGCGATATTCTCTTCTCTTTATTTTTTCAAGATCGATTGAAAACGAGAAAATAAACAAAACCAAACGATGCAGAGATTTCACAAGATCCTTGCGTATATCCTCAAGCACTCTGTCCTCGGCCTATCTCATTACCGCGCGCACAAAGGGGATAATTTTCGAAAAAAAAAAAAACGTCACTCCGTCGAGCGAGCCGGTGATGAGCCACAACTGCGGCACACGCACTTGCCAAGAGAGAAGAGAAGAGAAAGAGCCGCGCGCAGCACACCGCTGCCTGCTGCCCCGGACACTGACGAGCTGCGGAGCACAACACAGTCGCGCTAGCCGCGACGAGTTCGGAAATTTGAATGCCGGAGCAAATCGCGAATCGACGCGGTCGAGGTGCTTACTGCTTATACTGCTGTCCGTTCGTTCCTTCCTCTCTTTCTTGCGCTTGACTCTCGGGCCAAGCCAAGCCAAGCAGCACACTTACACAGTGACGGCGACGACGCGCGAGCTCTCACTCCTCCACTTCTTACGTGATACCACCTCCTGCCAAATTGACACCTGCATGTGTGGTACTCGTGTGTGTGTATAGCTGCTCGAGATCGATATACTCCAACTTATTTCTTCTCTACTTTTTTTTCCTCTTCTTTGCCGATCGGCGATCGACTATAATCCTTTTATATACATACGCTTTTGCCGGTCTTTCTCCTGGTCGCCGCAGGAATGTTTTCGATTTTCTCCACAGCACGAAGCAGCGTCGACGACGACCTTGCCCAGATTTTGCCGTCAATTATAAATCGAGCGCAGCTACGTACGTGCCTCCGATATCGCACACTCTCTCGTGTATCCCCACAGCCACGACTCTCAGTGGTACGTGTCAAAAGTCATTTTGCACTTGTCGTACATCGATCCTGAATTATTATTATAAAAATATCGACCTACGGATTTCTGATCGGTAACTCGTCGTCGCTCGCTGCACATGATCGTCGCTTCTTTTTTTTACGCGAAACGAGTACGTGCTCGATAATAAGACCGATCGATGTACAATTCGTCGATCTCGCGGCGCGCGATATAGCCACTTACTAATGCCACTAATGCCGCTTTACTATTGCCGAGGCGAGCGCGTGCGCCGCGCCGCGCTGCAATGCACACAATTTGTGGACTCAAGCGAAAGCGAAAATCGCCCGAGACGACGTCGTCGTCGTCGTCGTCGTATCGGCAGTCGTGAAAGCGATATTATACGAACACACCGACACACACACACACACGATCGTTGCGAGCTGTCACTCGCGGGCGCTCACGAGCGCACACGCGCAAAACCGTTAAAAATGAAAACGATTATGTACACATAGATACATACGTGCGTGCTTGCGCGACGTACATTCGTATGTGCGCGTAAGTTTTGCTCGCGGCACGTCAAGTCCAGTGCGCGCCCAATATTATAATGTAATCGGTCGACGAATCGCGGCTAGAATTCGCGCGTGCGAAGAGGAGAGATTGCGCGAGATTGCACACACACACGCACAACGCGAAATGAATAAAACAGAAGGAGGAAATACTCGATCGGTTATTGATCTCCGAGCGGACACTCTTGGTTTTATGTATAACGTAATTTCTCTCTTAATAGCAGCGATGCCTCGCAAAAAAAAAGGAAGAATGAACGATCGACACACCGAGGCAAAAAATAAATAAAGCACGAGCGGCAGCTGCTGTCGCTTCCTTATATACCGATCTTCCACCTACTACTAAACGTCGACGCTACGCTAGAGACGATAATTGCACTTTTACAAAGTCCATCATCCTCTCTTGGCTCTATGTGGATTTTTCTTCTCCTTTTTTTTTTTATTGAATAACTTTTTGCCGTCTCTTCAAGATCACAGCGGAGAGTTTGTTGCTGTATGTGTATATAGCTCCGGACACGAACTATGTTGAAACTTTCACTCTCTTGGCGAGTGCGCTTCGACGCGGCTCTATCCTACAAGAGCCGCGCTTATATTTATATGTATTTTGCAAAGTTTACACCACAGAAATGCGAAGGAGAGCCCCGCAAGAACGAGATTTAGATTTTTACCGTTCTTGATTCTTTCTTCGTGTTTCGGCAATCTCCGCGAGTAGTAGTGTAATGAGCGATATTAATTGGTATTATTTATATGTATCGCGTCACTTTTGGCACAGAAAAATGATACACTAAACACGCACGAGGCCTCGCGGAACCACAAGGCAATTTCAATGAGCACACACACACGCGCGTACCACACACTCGTTAAACTCGCGATTGCGTTATACGCGGATAAATCCTGGAAAAATCTCGAATTTTCCCTCGCTCGCTCGCGCGCGCTGTTTCCCTGAGCGCGCGACCAGAGAGGCAGCGGGTAAAAAAAGTATCCAATAATTGGGCCTTTGGCAATAGTAAGACAGTGTACACGACGCGCAAAAACCCGACGTCGTGACTCGACGCTCGAAGCCGGTCGGTTGGTCGGTCGCGCGGCGACAATATAATTTGCTCGACTTTTGCGCGCAGGACCTGTATATCTCGCACTAATTTCGTTTTGTTTGTATTAATGATATCCCTGCGTTGTGGGCAGGTGGCTGCTGCTGCTGCAGTACGCGCTGCACCGAGCGCGAGGCGGCGCACTGGACTGTAGAGCACGCGGCACACAGTGCACCGTCGGCAAGTATATTAGGCTGTGGCAGAGTCTTGTGCGGTGCGGTGCGCGAAAAAATCGGCGTGAAAGTCCGCTAAACTGTTGCTGCATTCGCGCGCGCGCGCGGGGGTCTGCTGCTATGTGTATAATATGCTGCAACTCGGCAAGGCTCCGTGTGCCGTGTGTCGGTGTGGCTACTGGTCTCTCGATCAGCTGGGCAGGTTTGCAGCCACGGTGGCGGGTATATACATAGCACATTATACGTATTTGTTTGTGTGTGCATATAGACGCTCGAAAGATCGTACTCTTTCTTTCTCTCGCCTTTGCGCTCGGGCGTAATAAGAAAAAGAGAGAGTTTCGGCTCATTCCGCGGGAGTGGAGTACACTCCACCGCGAATCGTGCTGCATATATACTGCATCGTGTATAGTAGCCCCCACCCCGGGTGCGTGTCCGTGGATCCTTGTAATTTTTTCGATCGGCGACGCGCGGCGATCCGCAGAAGTGCGCGGCGTGTATACGAGCTTCGAGCTCGTGATCCGCGCGGTCGAGGGCCACTCCATCCTATATGAAGCACCGCGCGCCGGGCCCATTCTCTATTATAAACATCATCATCGCGCCAGCCAGCAGCGCGGAGAAAGTTTGATTTCGCATTGCAAACGTGATTCTGCTGCTGCTGCCGCTGCTCATGCGTGCGTATCAAAAACACGTTGTATATGGGTGCTGTTGTGCTTTTGTTGTTATTCGACGTTTGTTTTTTTCCTGGATGTTATAGACACGAAGGCAATTATGAAAAATTTCGGAGATTCTGTATCCCTAGTAAAAATGATGATCCTTTTATGCGGCTAGTTTTTGACCAACGAAAATGTTCTTGGATATGCATGGGCTTTTCGTAGATAACACTCATAGATAAAAAATGATCCACGTTTTTAATTATTTTATTTTCTAAATATAAAAATTTGCCCAAATAACTCTTCAAACGTACTTTAATTTATTAAATTCAATAAGTAAGCTAGAGATCGTTGCCATTATAGACAATGAATTTTTTAAAATATTTGCGTTATATGAGGGACTGTATTTTTAATTTGATCGTTAATATGATACCCTTTTTAACCACAGTAAAGAAATTATAATAATACCTCGTAAACATGGTCTTTTTTCAAAATAAAAAATACAAGTGTCGGATGGTGGACTGTGATACTGAAATGCCCTTGATTTATACTATACATTCACTTAGCCGCTTGCAGATTAACAGATAAAGGTATACTCGCCATCTAGAGGTGGATTCTAAAATAGACAATATAATATTCAAAGTGGTTGGAAACTGGTCAAAATTTTTGGAAACAATTGAATTATCATTTTCACGGATTTTAAAATTTCCAAAATAATTTTAACGTAAAAATTTACAAAGATAAGCAAATCAATGTTAATTCATTTTAAAAGATTTTAAATTTTCATTTTCATTCATGAAGTTATTATTATAAATGAAAATTTCTACCAAGAATATATTAAAAAAAAAAAAATCAATAATTTTTAGGTGAGGAAATTTGGGATTAAGCTCGATTTTGGAAAATCAATACACTCAAATAGGGAAATTTAAGGGTTTGAACAATTTCTAGTCAATTTCTTCCGAAAATTCTAATGTAATATTGGGTAAGATATGACATCGAAAACCACAGTTTATTAACAGAGAAATAAAAAAAGGTAATCATTCTCTTTCACAGAGAATCAGCCGTATATATATCAACGTACAGAGAATTTTGGGGTGGTGAGAAAAAAAGTACTACGATTATGACGCATAAATTCGATCGACTTCCTCGTACGCGCTACACTACCGCGAGATCTCTCGCGACTCGATTCATTATGGCTTTTTCCGGACCGGATCGCGCTGATAGGAGCCGCCACTGCTACTGCTGCTGCTGGACGCTTACATGATCGATCCATTACTGTCCAATATAATATAAAATGTTGTACACATACTCGCGGCGCTTATACACACGAGCGAATCGATTGCCTCGTAATAAGCCCGCGAGCTTTATAAAAAAAGATCGAGCTCTGACAGTTATAAAATACCAACCTGTTGCTGCTGCTGCTGCGTCGAGCAGAGGAGACCTTCGCGATCTTTCAATTTTTTATACATAGGCCCGTGAAAAAGAGAATTTTATAATTTATCATATTTGGTGTACTTATATATACGTACTGTTACGGTGGTACATTGAAACGAATTATTATCCATCGAACGCATATCGAAAAAAGAAGTATATTTATCGAGCGGATATTGCACTCGATCGAGTAATAGAGAGAGAATTTCGAGATATGTCGTAATATAAAGCTCTCTGTCTTCGGCCGACTGGGTGGATGATGTGTTAGCATAATACTCGTTACGAAAGAGACTCTTATGCGTGCGTTCTTCGATTCCTTTTAGTTCTCTTTTCTTTTTGGACAAACGATGATGTCCGCGAAATTCATCGTCATCCGAGCGCCGGTCGATTAAAAAACGCTAAAACTAGCTTGCGAGATTAGATCTCGAAACAAACGTGTGTATCTCTGCGTCTGTCTCTGCGAATGCTGCAGTTGTGAGCTTTTGTTTGTCAGGCGCTTCTTCTTTTTATGGATTATTTCGATGCGACTGAATTTGGATGTGCAATAAATTTACGCACCGTTGCACTTTGTAAGCGTGAATCTGCAAAAATACTCTTGTTTTTCTATATTATATCGCCGCGAAACATCACGTACGCGAGAGATCTTTTATATCCATCAACAAAAGAATCGAACAAAACTCAAACGCAGCCAATAAACGAATTACCCGCGCACTCGTGCCCGAGACTTACAAGTGCGCGCGGTAGTATACACGTTTAATGATTAAACGCCAGGCGATTTTTTAACGTCTCTTCTTGTGCGAAGGAGGAAAAACAATTATGAAAAAAAAAAAAGAAGAAGAATTTCTTTTGTCCTCTTATACTACGCGCGAACGCGTCCTGCGTTTGATACTTTGACATTGAGCACGATGCGACTATGACGAAGAAGTGTAGAAGAAGAAAAAAAAAAGAACCTTTTCATCCTCTCGCTGGCATCGTTGCTCATCGTGTCAACTGACGCATAATATTTTTATGAATTACCTACTCGGAAACTTGTGTTTTATTGCTAATAGATATACACATTCGCGCTTGTGCGCGCGCGGCACCTCTTCTCTGAGGTCACCTCGCCGCTCGCTCGCCGCTCATGAAAATGGGGATCCAGACGGTATATCATAATGCTTATAAAACATACCCATGTATCTCCTTGGACGCGAGAGAAAAACTATATAATAATAAAAAAGTGAGGCGTCAAAGCAGATCCGCGAGAGATTATTTATAGTCGTTTGGCTTAAATAGTTTCGTTTTTTTTGTCGCTCTATCTATCTCTCCTATTTTCTATAAGTCATAGGCACTGGAGCAATCGTTAAACGCATGTAATTACGCGTCTACTTATAGTGGCGGCGGCGGCGCTCTAAATGTATCGGTGCTGTTTCTTTTTTTTTTAACTCACAATAATACGCAGCGAGTCTCAATTAGTGGTCAATGATTATTCTATACGACTCGCGCTCTCGGCTTAAACGTTTATTTTTAATACACTTCAACGAGCGTGTATATATTGCATTCTTAATGAGGTTTGGATTGTGTGTTATTTTTACGGTGTAAATGGATAAAAATAATATAATTTGCCCAATTCGAACACTCGAAAATGTTGACATTTTTGCAGGCACGTGTCGAGAGTGAAGGTAAACCCAAGTTTGATTTAAATTCAATTTAACGTTGCGTTTCGCGGGTAAAATTTTTTCTCTAATTATTTTTTTCAATCGTCGGTCGACGGGACGAATTTCGGAGATGAAATGTGTAACGCGTGATAATGATAATGGCTAGGCTAAAGCATAGCTATTCCGTCTAACGCATTGCTCATTTAGTTAACAAATGAATGATGTCGTCATGCACGAAAGAGTGACAACCGCCGCCGCCGTACACACACAATGTACGTTGTACATTATATATCCACGGATATGGCCTGACTGAAAATTTTTCATACACATGCCACCGCTGTTGCTGCCAAGTCGAATGAATGGATAATAATGAAAAATGACGCGCGGTTCGAGCTATGCTTTTTCTTCTTCGTCTTCATCTTCGTTTTCTCGTTCTTCGAGGCTATAATAGTCTCGTGTCGAGGAGGAACTAAAAATCGCGATCGGAATTTAGATGGTGCGAAAATCGCGCCGCCGCGTGTGCATCGCTCGTTATTCGTGTAATGTGTATAATGTATCAAAAGAACCGTGTGCTCTGCAGCAGGTTCGCGACAGTTCGTTCGTTATTTATATATATCACCACGAAATACTCGATAAAGATTCAATGAATTTGCAATAAAACACGATGTACAGTAAATTATCGAAACGCGTACGTGTTTCGATATAATATCACGTAAAAAAGTCGATCGAGCCGAAGCGCCGATGTATCAAAAAATTGTTTCGTTTCGGTCTACGACGTTTCGTTCGAAGATTATCACTGTTTCGAAACATTAAAAAAAAAAAAAATGAAACAAAAGTCATGAGTCTGTATTCTTCTCTCGGAGGTGTGCGCGCGAGATAACGAGCCCGCGAATACACGATTACGCGCGTTTTATCTTGTAAAACGCATTTGTAACGTTTTTATCTCGCTCCGCTCGTATGTATATGTTCAGGTGCTCGACGATACACGCAGATTCCTCGGAATTCCTGCGGGTGACAAGAGATCGTGCCTTATTACGGGCGTCGTGTCGCGCTTCCAAAAGAGGACTTGGATCCGCGAGCACGCGATGTATATATAGGTGTATAGAGTAATTACAACACGCGACGGGAGATATATATATACGTTTGTTATACGAACCGCGTAATGATCGTCATTCGCGCCGAACGCGCCAGTGGCATCTGCCGAGCGAACGAGGAATCACGATACCCGCAAAACGAGCGCTGAATTAGATGCGGCGCGGGCCGCCGCAACGGCAAATGAATCGAGGTGCAATAATCGAGTTGTAAATTTTGCACGCAAGTTCATCTACCTCGGATACTCTCTCGAGTTTGACATTGAACATAGCAATGAAAACAATACGTGCTGAAAATTTTTAATCTCTTTAGTGCTGTGGTATGGAAAAATCTCGAAAAGATCGTATTATGGTATACGGGGACTCGTGCAGTCGCGAGAGTTAAAGAGCCCCCCACATTAGAGTATAGTTGGTTGGATTTTAATGCACATACACACAACACATGT
This sequence comes from Trichogramma pretiosum, assembly GCF_000599845.2. Classification (NCBI taxonomy): domain Eukaryota; kingdom Metazoa; phylum Arthropoda; class Insecta; order Hymenoptera; family Trichogrammatidae; genus Trichogramma; species Trichogramma pretiosum. The sequence goes on along the minus strand of NW_019641606.1, from coordinate 667,020 downwards.
GCGCTATCGAGTGCAGCTCGCGCTAAAAGGAATAGTGGATGTCCTTCGCGCATACGTTACGTACGTTCGAGCCGTGCACTGCACTGCACAACCCGCTCGGGCATATGTGCATTCGTGCATTACCCTTTTTTTTCTCTTTCTATTTCTTCTCTTTTTTTTTCAATTGAGACTTTGCTGCAAAAACCTCAAGGGTGTCATTACGGGTTGACGCAAGTACAGAAACACACATGCGCAAGCCACGGCGCATTACCGGAACTGTATCTGCTCGTTCTCGCGATATATCTGGTATGCAAAATATATATTTGTTCAGTGGAAACTTACACGATCGTTCTTTTTTCTTCTCTCTCTCTCTCTACTTTTTCATATTTTTACGCGAAACGATCGTCGTCACGAGACCTGCACGTCAATTCGTTTGTTTTTTCTGCTGAATTCCTAGACTTTCTTCGGAAATTCGACAACGACTCACGATGATGATGATGATGATGATGATGAAGACGTTACGCATCGTTTGCACATCCATGAGCCATCGTCGTAGTTTATACAATACTAATATATAAACGTGCGCGCGGTTGCGGACGCAAATTAACATTTTCGAATTTATCTACACCAGGCCGGGCAGCAGCAGAAAAAAAATTGTGTACTCTTGCCGACTTTTTCTCTCAAGGTTGCGCGCGGCGCACGACAGAAATAAACAAAACGCGGATTTTTTTTAAGCTAGGCAATACGTATGCGTTTTTTAGATAAGATGTGTACTGTCGCCGTGCTTTCAAGAGAGCAAAAATAATTTTTGGAAGATTTTCGGTACATTATAAAGCCATAAATAGTCCATGCAAATTTTGTAATCGTTGGTGATTTGTTTTTTCGAATTCTTTATGCGAATCGCCAAATTGGAGTATCGCACGTGGGTGTACATTGATGATTATCGTATACATAATTAATTCAGTAGCATCAATTCTACCCTGGTAGAAAATTCTACATTTTCCACCATTTTTGTAACGCTTTTAGCTTCCTCCTAGAGGAAGCTTTGTGATAGGCGTTACAACCAAGTTTTGATTTAGAAGTCTTAGAACAATGTCGGTTACATATTTGGAATTTTCATTGAATTCTTCGTATCAGCAGGCAAGAACTGAGCCAAGGAGGCCGATGTTTTTTTCCTTCTTCACCCCTTTCGGACACTCACTGGTATCCGCCGTTAGGCACTGCTACGGTGAAGTCGGGGTTAGTTGAGCATTTCTCCTACTTCGATATTATTCATTCCCATATATCCCCCATCCGTCGCATAGTGATATTTGACGATTAGGGCTTCAGGGACTCCAGTTTTTCTACTTGGCGAACCTCCGATCCTGCCCGATTTTTTTTTGGAAAAAATTTTTTTTTCGATTTTTTCATGTATAAATGAAAGAATTGTTATACTTTCTGTTCGGTATTATATAAGCAGAACAGCTAAGCTTTAATTTAAGAGAAATAACGTAGAGAATCACAGAATATAAAGAAAGTTAGAACTCAAAACGAAAAGTTGTATTTTTACTCCTTCATTGAGCAAAAAATGGCGGTCTGGAACCAGTGTAACTTTTGAATGGAGACATGTGAAATTGGGCAAGGGAATCTTTTACATGGGAATCTTTTACAAAATTCTCGAAATCTCCAAGTTTTTTTGGAGTATAGAAAAATGAAAACGAAATTTAAACTTCAAAAATGAAATACGAATTTTTCCTTTAATAATCAAACTCTTTCATTAATATCATTTTTTTATTAGGGAGCTCTTTGCCAATAAATTGGGAAGCGGTTTTTTATAATAATGGTCATTGAATGTCAAAAATAACGTTAAAATGTAACATTTTCTACTAGTGCACAAACACTAAAGACAATTAGTGCTTGCTCTACTTACACGTTATACTTATACAATTATTTTGACTTTGCCAATTGCAGATTTATAGATGAAGGTACTCGCCACCTAGCGGTAAATGCTGGCTCTCAATATGAAATGCCATGCAAGAATTCAAATTATAGAATAGTATTAGATCTTCCTTCTTAATTTTATAAATAAAACATGAATAATAAAGAGCATTTGACACACTAATATGTACATCAAAATAACCCGAATTCATGTTTGCAAACTGATAAAGTGCTCTAAGCACGCAATATTTTTACTTACAAATAAGTCGTGACTGCGGAAATTTCAATTAATTTATTTTTGCTTATCGTTCAATAACAATTTTTCATCATTTTAACTATTCAATTTTTAATGTAAGAAACTTTTTATTCTGCTCACACTGGTTAATTATGGGTAAAAGAAATTATTACGATTTATGGCGAATCAAATGTTTACGAATTAATAGCGTTTCGAAAAAATATTTCTGTTCAAAATAACGATTGTTATGTGGGGACTCTATTTCGTAGTTGTATCTGTAATGTTACTGTTGTGCTGTATACACAGCACGACTAGAGTTCTTCACAGGTATATCGTTAAATAATTTTTGGTTTTCTTATATTTTACCGACACCTGAATATTGACAAAATGATATAGCATATATGTATGGAGAGAAATATCAAATCACACAATGTTGCTTGCCAAAATTAAATGAGCTTTGTTAAAATACAGATGGTATCGATAAGTATGTTCATGAGTATTTTGTGCTTTTATAAAATTATTTCGAGTTTACCACTTGCAGATTTATAGATAAAGCTGTTCGCCATCTAGTGGCGAAGGCTGGTTTTAATTATGATTGAATTTCAATAAATTTTTTCTACAATTAACGCAAAAAATTAAATCAGTATTAGTACATCAATTTTCCATAAAAATACTTTTCGAGTGTAGAATTAAATTGTTTTCGTTTATTTTTGCATAAAAAATAATGTTCGCGAAATTCTGAAGTAATGAAATTCTTGTTCATATTTTGTGCAACTTTTCTAAAAAAATAAGTCAGTACCTATACAGTTATAGAAAAACGATATTTTCATATATATTGTATTTTACCTTAGATAAAATTTAGTATCACTTACTATAATTTTAATGTCTGGTTTTATACTAAATGAAGTACCAAATTTGAGGTATTTTTCTCAATCGTGCAAGTCCAATAAAATTAAGCATTTTTATTCGAAGCTCTTCTCTCTGCACGCGCAACAATTGATCTTAGATTCCACGAGATGATACGCTCCAAGCCTAATTTCACACGATCTTATCATAATACTAAAAAATACAATAACCCAAGTGAAGCAATGCAGATAAATCGAATAGATGATTGTATTTATGTAGGCTTATCTCTCGATTATAATACGACGACATCGTTTCTCTCTTTAATTCACCTCTCCGCGTGCAGCCGTGTGTAGTCGTAATCGATAAAGGCACGATTACCACATCCCATAATAAACTCGATCCGACAAAAAAATAAAATAAAATGGAGCAGTGCGGCACAAAAAAAAAGTACACTAATTAATTCGAAGAAACCGTGTCAAGATTAAAGCTCAGCTTGAATCATCGTCGCGCCTATATCTAGCTCGCACGAAAAACTGCATTCGCTGCGCACTGCGCTCCGCGTGCAAAATATACAAGACACGCAGCCGGTAAAGCAGCGAACCATCGCGATCGTCGCCAGCACCGCGCGCGTCCACCAACATCATCCGCGGCCGGCACAACCGTGAACAGCCCCCAGCGCGCAGAAAAAGCAACGGCAGCTGCTCTGCTCCCAACACGACTGTGCGCTTACCAATGGTAGCTATACATGATATTTCGCTCTCGTGCTAAAATCACTATATACCTATGAGAAATATTTCGCCTCGTGCTCGTTTGGCGAAGCTTCGCGCGAGCGTCGCGCGGAACGGCAGAGGCGCCTCCACCGCCACCACCACAAACTCTCTCTCTCTCTATCTCTCTTTCGCTTCTCTGGGCTGCTGCGCTGCTCGGCGTTGATATTATATACCTATGTAGTATCTGTATCGCGCTCGCGCGAGTATAAGCACGGGCCCCGTGTGTTATATACATCTATATAGCACAGTAAGTTGACGAGAGCGAAAAACGCGTTGTGACGGCCAATACTATATCTATATCTGCTGTACGTATGCGCGAGAGAGAGCGACAGAGAGAGACTCATTGTTGTTGTGTTCATCTCGGTCTCTCGGAAGAAAATTTTTGCGCTGCAAAAACAACGCGTCCCCCGATCTCGCGCGTGTATTCGGTGTCTTCGAGATCCGAGCGAAAATCTAACCAGTGAATAATCGCAGTGTGCGCGAGTGTCCGTGAGTGCAGTGTTGATAAGAGCCGAAGAGCTCCCCGCGAGGAGAGAGTGAGAGAGAGAGCAAGCACACGAGCTTTTGCTCTACTCGTCTGCTGCCAGTGCTTTTTTGCTGTGAATCGTGCATAATATCCGTGGCATCCGATAGTGAAAAAAGCAGCAGCTTCGACGTCTCGCGTGCGAGTGCGTGCGTGTGAGTGAACGTGAAGTGTTGAGTAAAGCTCTCTCGTGCGCCGAGAGACGAGGGATTAGTGCAGTGTTGCTGCTCATACATACAGATATATAATAATACAGTGCGCAGCAGCAGTAGCCGCGGTTGTCAACCTCTTTCTCAGGCAGCAGCAGCAGCAGCAGCAGGCCGCTGGAATATAGCCAAGCGGCGCGAGCCGCATAATAACATACAAAGCGCTACACATCCCTGGCGTGGTTGATAAACGCCGTGCATCAACATCTCGCGACGATCGTCCGTCTTGGTACAGCATCGAGAGAGAGAGCGTCGTGGTGCGCATGTAGCTTTGTGGAAAACGACTCCGAAAAAGCCGACTCCAACTTGCGGATTGATAAATAAATAAATAAAAGCAGGTCTACTCGCGCACGCACGCTGGCTTTGATAAAGCAACAGCGAGCCGCTATCGACAAAGGTGTGTCTCTCTCTCTTTCTCTATGTAGTACGTATACGTTTGTTATATTCACGTCGTCGCTCGCTCGCCTCGCTCGACGACGTCGTTCTCTCTCTCTCTCTCTCGGCAGTGTCTCATTCATTGACGTTACATACATGTATGTATATGTAGGAGAAGAGAGAAACTCAGACGCTACTGTGTATGTCGTTGAATACACGCGTGCTGCTGCTATCATAAATGTGTGCACAAAGTTTGCACACGACGACGTCGCTCTCGCTTATAGATGTAATGCTGTGTGCAGCATCGCGTATAATACATTTTTGCTCTCGCATAGCGTACCAATACAAGCTCGCGCGTATAGACACACAAGCTCGTGTGCAGCTGGAGCGACGTCGTGTGTATACGTACTTCGGAGTCGTGCGCGTGTATGCATATATGTGCGTTGCATGTGCGCACTGTATACGAGCACGCGAAACTCGCTCTCGCGATGATGAAAATCATGATATCATCGTATACGCGTGTGCCTCACGCAGCAGCAGCCTCGCGAAATTGGGTTTTTAATAGGAAAAATAATCGAATCAAGTTGCGAGTCGCTCTCGATTAATCGAACGACGATGATACTCGATATGTTCGTCGCCTACAGCCCTAAAAAATTATGCTAGCTGACGAGCGGCGCATCCCCTCGCGATGATCGTGCACGTAGTCCGCTCCAATGTATACGTGTATAAGCTTCGCGCACGCCTATATATACATCGCACACTCATACGACACATTCGCGCGCAGATATATAGCAGCTCCGGCAGCAGCAGCACGTTGCTCCGAAAAAGTATATCGTCGAGCTTCGGCTCGCTCTGCGCGGCGTCTGTGTCTTGTATATCCGTATACATACACTGACACACGTCTCGGTATGTGTATGTGCACGCGAAGGAAGCAGCCGGCGAATTTGTGTCTTTGTCCTCGGCACGCTCGTACGTCGTCGTCGTCTTCGTGAGGCCTATAGAGCAGACACCCAACACGCGAATAATATATGTAGTAGCAGTATACAGATTCAATTTTTCGTTTTCTTTTCATTATATGTACTCGAAAAAGGATGTTGAGATCTGCCAAAAAAATAAAAAAATAAAATTGTTTCCCGGTTTCTTATGAATAACGTCTAATACGTAGGATATATAGTATATATCGAGACTAGAGGAACGTGCAGATAGTTAGTGAGAAGGAAGACGCTTGGTAACGGTGCATTTACTTTCCTTCGTCTCTTACGAGGGTGTCTTGCAGATGTACAATTATGCCAACTACACTCTCTCTCTTGCTCTCTTTACTTTTTTTTCTCTCTCTCTCTCTACTGGTCGTAATCTCGATATCAACGTGTGCACTCGGCAAAAGGGGAGCAACAGAACAGAGCAGCAGAGCTGCTCACAGAGAGAAAATATCGCGTGCAATAGGTCTCTCGCTCTTTAATACTGGCTCTCGTCGTCGTCGTCGTCGTCGATATATCTGTGTGTTGTACTATATAAGTCGCGAGCGTAGGTGGCTATATTCGCACGCTCCGTCGACTGTCGACTGTCGTCGTCGGCCAGTGACACACACTGACACACAGGTGAACGTACATATGAGCAAAAAGAAAAAAAAACAGGCGAGAGATAAAAAATAATAAGAAATAAAAGGAATCTCTCGGAGCGGAAACGGAATTGATAAATCTATGCCGTATGCTTATTTCCTCTGGCCGATATAATTATCGTTCGGCCGATATTATGATCTTAGTTATACCAGGCAATAACGTCGTGTTTGCGAGGAACAGAGAGAGAGAGAAAGTACCGATTTTTCAAGCATTGCTCAAACACAATTTGCATCGCGAAGGCTAGCTAGTTCAGTTCGATATATACCTGAAACAGGAAGGAGCACGTGTGCGTAAACGCTATGTATGCCTGAGTATAATATAAATCTCTCACGTTTATAATGTGCGTGTGTGTGTGTGCCCCGGTGTGCGTCGATCGTACACCTTGCCCCCCACATTAAAAGACCGAATACACTATACAAATCTCGCGCTCTCCTCTCTCTCGGCTCGTGCAGTATAGTGGCAGCTGCACATCTGGCGCGTCGGACGAGCGCAAAAAAAAGAAAATAAAATAAAAAGACCAACACACGCATAACGCAACACTGGCTTTGCCAGCAGCCACAGCTACAGCAGCAGCTTGCCTGCTGCTACTTGGCTGCGGCGCGATGAGTTGAGAGGGCCAATATCTCTCTCGCTTTGCGCGCTCGTTTGTATCAAGGAAGCCAAAGAGAGCTCTCGTTAATGCATTTCGTTTGCGCAGAGAGAGAGTTTTGTTTTTTCTACGGCTTTTTTTGCGAATTGAACACGAAGCAACAGCAGCAGCAGCAGCGGCAGTAGAATCGAAAAATCGCAGTTTTACCTACGAAGGACGAGAGAAATGAATTAAATTTTCTTCGCTCGCGTAAACTTTACGAAATAATATTAAATATACACGCACAATGCGATCGATATAATAAAAACCTGACCCCCGCCCGGTTCGTAATTACATACATGTGTGAGTGCACGTAAGTCCGTACCCGAGCTTGCTTTCATACCGCGTACACGCACACATCCACACACACACACTGTCGTACTATCGTGTATTCGATATATTATTATACATATATATTGTATGGACGAGAGAATGTAGGGTCTTTCACTTCCACCCCTTATGGGTGCTGCTGCTCGCGCGCGCGGGGGCTCTCCGCTGCTGCACGTATACGTACGAAACGTCATTACGCGTCGTCGTCCCACGCATACACGCAGAGGATATTTTATTTCTCTTATGTATACAGATATATATATGTGCGGCATTGGATGTGCTTGTGCTGTGCGCGCGATGTCCGCATACCTCCTAGTACACACTCTCTCTGTGTCCACCGATACAAATATAAAGTAAAGAATTCTGCAGCCGCGTGCGTGTGTACCGCGTCGGTGTGTATACCCCCTTCTCTTCTCAGCGGCTAGCTCCGAAGCGAGCGAGCAGCGACTCCCACCCACACACATACGTTTTCGCGTGCCAACGCCATCGGTATATACTATAGATATATATGTGACAATCGGCGTCGTCGTCATGTGGGCACCGGGATCTACTACTACCACCGCCACTACTTTATATATATATTGCCCACGTGCATCGGCCACGGCACACAGCCAGTCGATTCGCGCGCGTATACAGTATAGATGTATATGATGTATATGGCAGAGACTTACTCACTCGCTCGTTGTGCGAAAGCAACTATATATGTGTGTGTCTGCTCCGTATTAATATACTTACTCACGAGAAGAGAAGCCCGGCATCGAAGCCGCGATGAGCCACGCGCGAGATGTTTTTATTTTCATATCGAGCCTGTATATATAATAGCACTTGCGAGTTGCGCGCAAAGCGAGCTCGGATGAATGAAATTCCTTTTAGGTTTTTATCTCTTGGCTCCTCTCCTTCGCTTCCTCTTTTTCTTCTTCTTCTTCTTTTCGCCATCGATCGCTGCAAATATGATTGAATCATTGCTCGATCTCTATGGTCTGTCGACTATTTTATTTACTTTTTTTCTTCGTACTCTGATCAGCGCGTACATAGGCACCTCTCTACTTGACAGATGCGTATATTGCCGCGCACGTTCACTTGATCGGGAGACAATAGCCACACGCGCCTATTTTATCATATACGCTTATTACGAACTTATTGTGCGCTGCAATCAGCGCGACGATGTGCGGCGCAAAGCGACTCTTCGTGCACACAATCGTTATATTATCGCTTCACCTTCACCGCCATAGACATCGTTAATAATGATAAAAAAAACTTACCATGCACGCATCCGCTGTCCGTGACGTCGCTGTATAATTCATGCCCTAGCTATTATCATTAAAAAACATTAACGCCTCCTGTATATATATACAACGTAAGTGCACACGTAAGAGCTTTATTAAAGAGAGAGAAGAGAGAGATTGAAAAAATATTCATGCAGCTCCTCGCACACGTGGCTCGATGAAAAACAAAAATTCAATCGCACAATGAAAATTCCTTCTTGGTCCCGCGAGAAGTCAAGACAATCGCGTGGCACGCAGGCTCGAGGTGATTATATTTTGCGCATCGAGCATAGGGCCCCTCCGACTCTGCGCGCGGAGGATCCGTAATAGGCATGTCGGGTACGATATATCTATATAACGGCTTCGTCGTGCGCGCTGAATGTTAATCGAGCCAAGTAATGCGCGATTGTTCGGGGACTTGAATGTATATATCGCGCATACTATACGAAGAACGACCGGTTGCGGACACTTATACACACATATACACACGTGCATGAGCGCAAGTGCGATGACACGCGCGCTCGCTCGCGAGAGAGCTTTAGAAAATATAAATGATATTTTTCATCCGCGACACGAGCGCGCGTGACTGCGTGTTTGGACGTATTATTATATATAAATACCTTCGTTTGACGAGTAAAGTATTTCTTTTTTCTTTTTCATTTTCTCTCAAAGGTTGTGCGTTCGTTTACGATTATGATGGATCGACGTAATAATGCGATTACGTTATTAATTAGCCTCTTGCGGCTTTTGCCTGTATAAATAAATACTAGTGTCGAAGCGACGTATAGAGGCTATTTAACACTTTTTCAAAGCCGATAAATCTCGAGCTCTCTCTCTCTCTAGTGTATGGGATTCGCAACTGTATAACAGCATCGCGAAGATCTTAAAATAGGTTTAAACTCTTTATAGGCTTATAATGAATGCTTACACGCGAGCGCGCGCGGGGGGTATTACTTACGGGCGATAATTATAAGCCGAGCGGCGATTTTTGCTGTCGCTGTTGAAAAAAAAAAAATATTTACGCGAAGATTGATGTAAAAATGGAGTGATTTTTTTTTCTGTCGCGAGAATGAATTCAATTTCGAGTGAAGGCAATAAAATCGATTTAGAAGACCGCTGCTTCCGTATGAAGTCCGTACTTTTATTCACTCATTTTTACTTTGCCACTTGCAGATTTACAGATAATGTGTACTCGCCATCTAGTGGTGAAGACTGGCTTTAATTACCATTGAAATTTTATAAATTCTTTGAGTACTGAAGGCAAATAATAGTTCGATATTAAAATATTAAAATAATTTAGTGGGATTAAATTTTAAAGGTGAATTGAATCGCTTTTTTTATTTTTGCATTAAAAATGATGTACATGACGTATGTGCAAACAAATTAATCTTCAAGTACTGTAAAATCAGTTTTCAACAAAGATGTGCAAAAGTACTTGGAATGAAATTCGGTATCGGCTTATTTGATTTTAATGTCTCTGTTTTACTTGAAATATCTGCAATAAAATTTGAGCTTTTTTTAAGCAGCTCCTTTAATGCATAATTAAGCCTACTCTTTTTTGGGCTCAATGATAAAGTTGATAATGAGGCACCCTCCATCTGACGAAGCGTGCAGATGTAAAACGACGCTTTTCGTTTATTTTTGCTCTAAAAATAATGTATCTACTTTCATTTATATGCCGTTTAGGTATAAAAACAACTCGCTATTCATACATTAATTTTTAAACTTTAATGTTTGATTTTACATAGAATCTATATTTGAACAAAATCATTGTAGTTGAAACATGGTAAAGAAATGTGCTTCAATTCATACAATTATATTTACTTTGCCACTTGCAGATTTATATAGATTAAGATACTCACCATCTAGTGGTGGATGTTGATATTGACTATGATTACATTTTCATGAATCTTTTTAGCAACTTAAATCAAAATATCTAAACGAGTATAAAATTAAATCTTTTTGGTTAATTTTTTCATTACAAATGATGTACATCATTTAATTTTTATACATCTTTGCGCTCATTATGTAAAAAGATTTTTTAAATAAACCTGCGGACGAGGTCCACGGATTTTCCTGATAGGTTATAGTACATCATGAAAAGGTACCAAAACCAAAATTTTAGATCCCCTCCCCCCTCCTACCCTCTACCCCCGCTATAAACGTCTAAAGTATTATTCATTTACGGAAACTCAGCCAGTTGAAATATAGTTATTTATGTAACAAGTGCCCAAAAGGCGTTTTTAGGCACGGTGCGCGGAAAAAGACACGAGTGCCGGCTATGCCGGCACGAGTAGGTGTTTTTTCCCCACACTGTACACAAAAAGCTGGGCACGTGTTGCATACAAAATTTTATGCAATAGTAGGCGAAAAATACTCTCACTCAAATGAGGCGTTTTATCGCACACTCGTGTCCAAAATAAGGCATTTTACCGCACACAAGTGTCCAAAAAAATGATATTTTCTTGACCAAAAGTGATCGTAATAATCGAATTTTATTGTATCGCCAACAGGTGGGGTACTCATAAATCATTAGTGGCTAACACGATTTCCTCACATAAATACCGGCTCCTTGGCTGATAAACATCGTACAGAATGGCCCCTTTAAACCGAAGTTTTTCTCCCATACATCCCCTACGTTTTCGAAAGTATTTTGATAAACTTTTCACGTTATGGAGAGCCCACCGTTGCTTGCACAGCGTGCGATAAAGTCGCCTGGCTCCATGCTCGTCAGCAACATTTCTGCGTTGCCGTAGGACATATTTTTAAACTTGTCCTGCATCGATACTGTCTTGACTGACAGTATTTCCGTTGCCACTTTCACTCCGTTTTTTTGAGTGCACTCCACACTGCACCTCTCCGGGTCGATTCTCACTCCTATACACTGGATCCTTTCTCCCCTCTTCAGCTTTTTTTCAAAATCGGTCTTTTTTATTTATTTTATTTCATTTATTTTAAGAAACGCTCTTACTTATATAAGTATATTCAATTTGCCACTTGCAAGTTTACGTGTAATTACCTCAGCCACCTTGTGGTGAAAGTTGACATTAACCCTTTAACGCCTGAAATGACAATTTTTGGACAACATATATAGCGATGAATTACACCGACTAAAAATTGTTTAAAAAACTTTTCAGACATCATTTCTCTCGTAAAATTTAATGTACTTTTTGAATCTGGGGGCAGAATATAACTTTTTATTTAATAATTTTTTTTAGATATTTAACAATTTTGTAAAAAAAAAACATGAAATTTCGAGAAAAAAATCTCATTTAACTCAAATTTCAACACGGAACGTCTATTTTCTATTTATATTTATTTTGAAGCCCTAAAGTAATTGAAAAATTTGAAAAAATTCATGAAAGTTCTTTTTAACAATCCAAACACTCTTGAATTTTTCAGATTTTTTGAGTGCTTCAGGCCTTCAGAAAAAATCATTGAAAATTTGAATTATTTTATTTTCGGTGAAATGGTTCGATTTACCAGACTGGAGTATTTTTTTCTTAATTCTGACACCATTCTTTGAATTTTTTCAGAATTTTTCATTCATGCCGATGAAGCCTAGCGCTGAAAAACCGCTGTTTCACGAAAATAATTTTTTTAGGGTTTTTTTCTTCTGTCAGAATACATGATGTCGAATTTTTTCAGATTTTGTAATTGAAGGCGATAGCGTATAGCGCCGAAAAACGTTATTTTTAACAAAAAAGGTTCCTGGAACCCGATGGTTCCGATAAAAAAACGAAAATATTTTGGTTGGATTTCTTATCAAATTTTAATAAACTATGACCGTATCAAGTTTTAGATTGAAGCTTCTTAGCTCATTTTAGAGCATAGCAAAGATTAAAGCGAAATTCTGAAGACATTTGAAAAATAATTATGTATGATGAACGTCTAGGTCACGAATAGGGACCCTTTCATGATGTACTGAAACATACCAAAATTTCAGGAAAATCCGTGGACCTCGTCCGCAGGTTTATTTGAAAAATTCTGAATCTGACCCGTATATTAACTTTCCACAGCGATGTGAAAGTACCTCAGATAAGATTTTACATTAGTTACTCTAATTTTGATTTCCAATTTTAAATATACAATCGATCATTTTATTCCCTTCAATGTAACTCATTCTAATCTCTCTTCTGTTTCGCAGGTATAATCTCGAGAAAAGTAACCAAACAACAGAACGACATGTGGCGGGTCTCTCCCGTGAAAAGCGGGAGCTCGCTCCGACCCGCAATTCTACTCTTCCTTTCGATCGTCATTCAACTAGGTAAGTTTTACTCATCCGTTCTCTCTTCTTCTCATTCTCCGCGCAGCTAAACGCTATTACGTATAGTGGCAAGAAAGAAAATCTCGGCGTGTCGACGTTACGCGCGAGCTTTTCAAACTACTTTACGCTCGAGCGCGCGCAAGCCCGAGAAAAAAAAATAAAAAGATTGTGCATGCTCGAGGAAACAAAGTTGTTGTACGTTAATTTACTCGTGCGTTTAGAGTGTGCAGGCTGTAATAATTCGAGCTTTTACTTTATCGTTTCAATTTACACGTCACTTATGAATAATTTAAACTAAATGAAAAACTTTTTATCTGCAGCCCACGCCGAGGATGAGTCCATGGGGCCGATCTTCATCAAGGAACCGCCGAATCGCGTCGATTTCTCCAACGGCACCGGCGCAGTGATCGAGTGTCAAGCTCGAGGCAATCCTCAACCCGACATCATCTGGATCCGAGCCGACGGCACGGCCGTCGGCGATGTTCCCGGCTTGCGACAGGTAATGCACTTTTTACTCTCTATTATGCACGTGTACAATAAATCCATCAATCGTATCGATAACTGGAAATCTTTCTCTCTAATTCCGCAGGTACTACCCAACGGAAACCTCGTGTTTCCGCCGTTCCGCGCCGAGGACTATCGCCAGGAGGTCCACGCCCAGGTGTACATCTGCCTGGCGCGCAACACCGTCGGCTCGATTCACAGCCGCGACGTCAACGTCCGAGCCGGTAAGGGATCAGATTATCTATCTACATCGTTACGGATCGATCCACGAAATTATTAACGAAAATATCAATGAATAATATAACGACATAATAATGATGTGCAATGATAATCTGAATCGTGCATTTATTAATTGATCGACCGGACGTGTTTCGTCGTTCATGCTTTATTGGAGATTGTATAATTAATGATTTGTTATAGACGACAGATCAAAAAGCTGGAGAAAATCCGTTGCATTGTATTCAAATATTCAATATTGTCAAGAATAGTTTTTTATAGACTGCGTTAATTTCAAAACAATATTCGTGCCTTATGATTCAGATTATTCATTGATCGAAATCACTTATGTCAAACGTTTCAGCAGCCTTTACAGGTCGATATAAAAAAAAAAAACTAAGAGAAACATCGTGTAGGTATTATAAATATTCTAAGCGAAAAATTGAGCTGCAGATAATAATTTCGCACCCGGACGCATCTAAACGTGGTGTCGACAAATTAGCCTCTATATTCGCGTGCGCTACGCTCAATTTCTCATCTCTTTTTATGTACGTCGTCGCACCGCACACATTCTCACATGTCAAATTGTCTCTCTTTCGTCGTGCAGTGGTCGCTCAGTACTACGACGTGGACGTGAATAAAGAATACGCGATTCGCGGAAACAGCGCCGTATTGAAATGCGTCGTGCCGAGCTTCGTGGCCGATTTCGTCTCGGTCCTGTCCTGGCATACCGATCAAGGCGAGGAGTTCGTCAGGCGCATCGGCGGCAACACGGACGGAGTCGACGACAATTACGGTAGCTAGAGATCGATCGATTAGCAGCCATGTGTTTTCATGCTCTCCGCAGAAACTGGGACAGATTCTCGCGTGCAGCTCGTCAAACGCGTTGTAGTTTTTTTTTTATTTTAATAAGTAGCTCGTTATACGTATACATACATCGACGCACGCAAAGGTCTCTATCTCTCTATAAATGATTTGTTCAACAACAAACGACGACGATCGCAAAAGTTATCCTCGCGCCTACGTGCGTCTACATGAAAAGGCTCATTATTGAAAATCGCTACCGTCACGACGACGCATCGCAACGTAAAACTATGTATGCTACGATCGTCGAGAGCTGTCACAGATGCATATGGAAGTCAAGTGGCTCTCGTTGTCAAAGCTGCTCTGCTTGCCTCCGATGCGCCGAGGCGTATAGCGTAGCATATATAGCTCGAGCGCGCGATTATATAGATCGACGGCTCTTGGTGTGTAGTGGAGGCAAGGTCGTGTCGTGTGTCGCCGCCGCTTCCACGCTGCGAATTACGAGGCATAAAATTAAGCGCGCGGCCGATTATATATTATTACGCACACGCGTGGATCGGGCTAGAGGAACGCGCGCATCTTCGTATAAAATTTGTCACAGAAATATTTGTATCGATATTTTACATCGTAATTTCCTTGTGTTGCACAGTCGTGCATCAGTTCTACCAATCGGAGGTTAATAACGAGTACGTGATACGCGGCAACGCGGCCATACTCAAGTGCAGCATACCGAGCTTCGTCGCCGAGTTCGTGCAGATCGTCGGCTGGCAGGACGATCAGGGAAATACCTTCAACATGGGCGCAGAATCCGGTGAAATTTTTTTTCCCCCGCGCTCTCGCACTTCCTCCTAAATTGCTCTTGAGAGAGAAAAAAAAAGAAACGCAGTTTCTCGACGTCTTATGAATTTCAGCGCATCTCCTGTACACACGATGACTCGATTGTAAAGAGTATATAACTCACGCAGCAGCGATACATATGTATCAATTACAAAATATGTACATTGTACTTAGTCACGGGCAATGACGCTCTATACATTTTTTCTTTTCTTTTTCAAAAGTCGTAACGCAGTATTACGAGGCGGAAGTCGTATCGGAGTACGTGATCCGCGGCAACGCGGCGATACTCAAGTGCACGATACCGAGCTTCGTGGCCGAGTTCGTCTCGGTCGACTCGTGGGAAGGAAGCGACGGGTCCAGCTACAAAATGTCCCATGATTATGGTACACACAGACGTGTTCGCTCGTGTATAACATTTCAACTTCCCTCGCTCCGACTCGATGCATATAATTTAATTCTTTTTTTTTTTTTAGTTTCATTACTGTGACACAGGTCTATATCATCGCCATTACACATTCCTCTCGATCCGTCAATTCCTCTACAAAGTCACAACTCCTTCGCAGCTCCGTACCTAACTATACATAAACCTCCTCCTCCTACGCAGTCGTCTTCGTCTTCTCGTCGCGGCCAGAGCGTGTTATAATATTATGTGCACGCGTATAGCAGCACACATGAATAATAAGCTTTATAGCGTAGTGGCGGCAGCGGCTAAACGCAGTATGCAGAGAAACGATGTTGTAACGTCTGTAATATAATACATAACTAGGCCTCTCTCTCTCTCTCTTGGCTCGAGAGCGAGAGTGAGAGAAAATATAAGATTTCTAGGCATTTAACGGCGGTGTTTTATACACATTCTACAGGCATATAATAATATTGTGCATAAATAGAAAAACACAAGATGCACCTGATGAAATGTTGCAACTATTTCAATGATAATAATCGGTGATATCGATTTCCGAATACTCTCTCGGCAGTCGTCACCCAGGCCTATCATCCGGAAATAATGACCGAGTACGTGATCCGTGGCAACAGCGCCATACTGAAGTGCAGCATACCGAGCTACGTGGCCGAATTCGTGACCGTCGAGGCATGGATCAGCGAGGACGGCGAGACCTACTTGCCGAGATTGCGTACTAATGATTCGGGTACATTATATACAGAGCAGCATAGTCAAATATACATGATTAATGCTATGTAATTTTCGGCGACGGCACAGAGAGAAAGAAGCATTTAATTTATTTCTGCTATACATAATACGGCGCTGTACAGTTACGCACTGTTCGCGGCTTTGAAAGTAGTTATCCCTTCTCTAAAAAAAATTTTTTTTTTTCATTCGTTCCACATATATCAGACTCGATAATCACACGCAACTATATAATAATACGCTGTAATACAGCCGATGGGCTGGTCATTGAAAAACATTGCCTATATGCGTTAATATACGTTCATTCTCTCGCACTCATTCCACGCATTAACTTATCATTGCATGGGGCATTTCCTTCTCAAAAAAAAAAAACCGAAAAAATCCTCGTGCGAGCAGTCGTGGCGCAGTCTTACGTCACCGAGGCCGAGAACGAGTACGTGATCAGGGCCAATAGCGCCATCATGAAATGCAAAATACCGAGCTTCGTCAGCGAATTCATCCAAGTCGATCAATGGGTGGCCAGCGACGGCTCTATTTATACGCCCGGCCGAGAATACGGTATACCCTGTAACATCAACATACGCACGAGAAAAGCTCTAAAATCGCAGCTCTAGTGTTTATATGTGTATATTATCATCTCTTCCTCTCTCTCTCTCTCTCTCTCTAACTCTGTTTCACTCTCAGCTCAGCAACTACAGAAGCTTTTGCTTTCACCATCGCCACACACATATGCTCTCCATTTGTTTTAAAGCCGCTGCTGCAAGCTCCAATTTTGAAAGCCTTACCCGAGAAGAGCGGCTGCCGCTCACTGTATAGCTACTATAAAGCCTATAACGTATCGTATGGCCTACACTCAGTGTATAAACATAAAATCTATTCTCGAATACGTATCGAATGTATACATGCCGAAAGTATGCGCCGTTACAAACTCGGGGGTTCTTCGTGTAATCGGATAAATCGAACGAACGAGATAAAAATTTCCTCTCTCTCTCTCTCTCTACCCTCATGACGATGATGTGCATTATTACAGCTGTATCGCAGTATTTCGAGGTGCAGGTGTACGACGTCTTTGCGATTCGCGGTAACGCAGCGATATTCAAGTGTCAGGTACCGTCGTTCGTCGGCGATTACGTCGTCGTGGCCGAGTGGATATCATCCAACGACGAGTCGTTTACCTTCGATAATCAATCATACGGTAGTTGAACAGAAAAAAACGATGACAATTCCGTAGAGTGTTTCTCTAATTATCTCTGCCCCATTGGTTTTCTCACTCGCTCGTGTCCATTGCCAATTGAGCTTCGTTTAATTTTTTTCTTCCTTTCGTTGCAATTCGCCAAAAAAAAAAAAAAAAAAAAAAAAAAAATGGTCTGATGTTGCAGTCGTCGGGCAGCGTTACGCAGTGAACGTCATGGACGAGCACGTGTTGCGGGGCAACGCTGCGATAATCAAGTGCCACATACCGAGTTTCGTCGCCGAATTCGTCCTGGTCGACTCTTGGCTGGAAGACGATTCCACGGAAATATATCCTGGAAAAGATTACGGTATCGATAAAAAAAAAAAAAAAAAAAACAGAAAAATAAGAACAATCGACACTGGTGTAGCCTTTTTTCTTTTTTCATATGCCTCGCGAGTCGCTGCCGTTTCGTGTGTCGCAATATACTTACTCTCTCGAAATTACATTATTGCGCTATCGCTCGCTACGATAAATCATGATACGAACACACAAAAGAATGAAACCTTTGCGTCGTTAATGATGTATAATAATACGAGCCCGCGGATAATATAGCCGATGTGCCTCAATTCATAAGACGTTGAACTGCAGCTGCTCGCGCTGTCCCAGACACTTTTTTCTCCAAATTCCTTCACACCTCCTCCATTTATTCCACTCCCATGCATATACGCAGCATGCGAATATCCTCCCATAGACCTATGTTCACTGCTTCAGCATGATTTTGCTATACGAAGCTATAATTTTCATCTCGGAAACAATTGCGCATTCATAAACGATTTCTTCAATTTTGCGACGTTTTTATATTAAAAGCCAGCGAATTGTTTTCGAGATACCCTACTTCCCTTTATTTTGCTCGTAAAAGCCTATTCTTATTATTCTCCGAATCGATTTGCATCGGCATTAAAACTTTTGCCTTCCTTTTTTCGTATATATATAATGTCTCTCTCGTCTCGACTTGCATTAGTTGAGGACACTCAACAGGTGTTTTTCGGCCACGAAGATGAGATCTTGCAAGCGAGCGAGCAAGTCAGTCGTCAAATTGCTTATGCTGACGGCGTACTTGCTTCTGAATGAATCATTTGTGTATTTCATCACGATACATGATCCCGGAGAATAATAAGAATATATATTCAAAATACACACGTATATAAACAGCCTGTGTTCCTTTTGTGCTTACCTTTGCGCTTGGCTTTTATCTCTTTCTCTCTCTTCTTTCTCTCTCTCTCTCTCTCTCTCTGTCGCTTGAAAATAGCTACGCTCGCGTGGCGAAAAAACATTCACAAGACTAACTTTCTTCTTTTTTGTTTCTTTTTTTTTTATCTCCGATTCTGAAACACGTAGATGGCAAATATCTCGTGCTGCCGTCCGGCGAGCTACACATCAAAGACGTCGGGCCGGAGGACGGCTACAAGACCTACCAGTGCCGCACCAAGCACCGGCTGACCGGTGAGACCAGGTTGTCGGCCACCAAGGGTCGATTGGTCATTACTGGTATGTTATCGTCGACATGTTATTCGCAATATCAATTTTTGATATAATTATTACTTAATGCGTTTTCTATTCGGTCTCGAGCTACGTAGCTGCATTATCATTACGAAGTTAAATTTTGATGGAATGATCATTTTTGGAAATTGAAAATTGTGCAATAAACGCGACTTCGTCGTTAAATTTTGCAAATTTGAGACCGAAAAGAAAATGAATTATCATGCGCATAGATTCACTTGATTTGAAATTTGAAATTATTTCTGTAACATTGTTTCGAAAAGTAATGAGATGTGACATTCGAAAATTCACTGTATAATTTAATACTCAAATTAAACGTTAACATGAAAATTCAATTGTACTAAATAATCTTTTAATCGATATGGACGAGTAAATCTTTTTTTTTTTTTTTTAATTTTTTTAATTTCCAAATAATTTTAACGATATAAAAGTAATTTAATTCACAAGGAATACATGTGCATGGTAGCAACAAAATGAAATTGGAAACCTATAATTGTGTACATTCTTTTGATTGTAGTCATGTCACGCATTTCATTGATGTAAATGTTTAACGTAAATTTCTCATCAGTGAGAGAAGAGATTGCTTTCATCAATTCATGTTTTATTAAATCTTTATTGAAACTTTATTAAATGCGAGTTGAAGATAAAAAGTGATTGAAAAGTGATTGAAAAGTGATGAATTCCCTCTACTACATCCAATTTCATTTTCTCAATTTATTATCATAAAATATTATAATATTGCGCGTTTTGCAAAGAGACTTGGTTTGAAAAGTTATATACAGTAAATTCGTAAATTTTGAAAATAATGATTAATGTATTGTTGTGAATATTCATTAAAATTTTTCATTAGTTAATATAGCCAACGATGCTCAACAACACAGAACCAAGTTTGTTTGTAAAAAAAAACCTGAATGCTGGGACAGGGTACCCCTGCGGGCACGTAATAAAGCTGCGCCACCGGAGAGCTTTGATTAAATTATGTAATTGATTAAAATTTTCAACATTTTTGTTGAATATCCAAAGCTATAAAGTCGATCTACTCTCCCGATCTGTAATACATGTAATGGCTTTCTCATTAATTTATCGTTAGTTCCAATGCTTTAATTTCGTTCGGTTTCCTTCATCATGCTAGTTTCAATTAGTTATCATTATATTTTTGTTTATGAACGGATTAAATGCGATATCTTTCTTTAAAAAATATGATTTTATTGAGAACGTGACAAAATTATAACTGTGCAGAACCGGTGGGAAGCGTGAGGCCGAAATTTCCCAACTTGGAGAATCTGATTGGCATATCTACCGCCGCATCTAAAAGCATACGACTTCTATGTCCAGGTCAGGGATTTCCAGTCCCGTCTCATAGGTATGACGATTATTCAATCGTTCCATTAAACGTAATATTACGCTTCTGAATTATGCTAATCATAATATGACATCTTAAATCGTTAAATCTAACGTCACCCTGAGACATCGAAAGATATCGCATTAACATCCTCGTGTCTGGTCATTTATTTAAACTCGCCTTAGTTTTTTTGGATCTTGTTGTACAAATAGTCAAGATAAATAGAATTAGATAATTTTCATATATCTGTCATATACACACAGAACCGGTGGGAAGCGTGCGACCTAAATTACCGAGCTTGGACAACCTTAATAGCCTTGTAGCGCCCAGAAATGGAAGTCTACCGCTTCTTTGTCCAGCACAAGGGTTCCCAGTGCCATCATATAGGTAGGCTTTTGGCTAGAAAATTTGCCTCGATTGTAAACCAAAAAAAAAAAAAAAAACTCAAAAAACAATGGTCGATCGTACTCGTCGTTGTCATTTTCGAGGCAGTTTCTAAATCATGAGCTTTTCGTATCGAATTGAAATCGATCTTCGAATTTCCACTTTATTTTTTCATTTTTTGTCCTCGATAGAACCCGTCGCTGGCGTCAGACCGAAATTCTCGACGAGCGAAAACTCGCGCACTTACACGAACAAGTTCAACGAGCCGCTGGTGCTCTTCTGTCCGGCACAGGCGTTTCCCGTTCCAAACTTCAGGTAGCGGCATTTCACATTTCATTCTAAAATTTTGTTTTTTTTCTTGTTCCGCGCTATAATGTATAGAACCCGTCGCGGGAGTTCGACCGAAATTTTCGACGAGCGAACATTCGCGCACTTACATGAACAAGTTCAACGAGCCGCTGGTGCTCTTCTGCCCGGCACAGGCGTTTCCCGTTCCAAACTTCAGGTAGCGGCATTTCACCATTTCATTCTAAATTGCTTATTTTTTTGATGATGTATAGAACCGGTTGGAAGCGCCAGACCCAAGTTTCCGAATAACGCGGACTCTCAGACCTTTAAAACGATGCTCAAAGGTGCGATGGTTCTTTTGTGTCCTGCCCAAGGGTTTCCTGTTCCGATGTACAGGTAAAAACGCCCTGCTCTAAGAGTCAAAAAAATTTATTTCTTTTTTCTCCCTCGTCGAAATTACTTGCAAAAACTCAGAGCCAGTTGGGAGCGCACGCCCGAAATTTCCATCGATAGCCAATTCCCAAACTTTCGACACGAAGCTTAACGGCGCGATGACTCTTCTATGTCCTGCCCAAGGGTTTCCTGTTCCGATGTACAGGTAACGCACCCATTATGTTTAACCGCATTGCTGATCGATGCATTTTTTCTTGCGCAACTTTGGAAAAACAAACGAAATAATGTAGAACCAGCGGCGAGCACGAGACCACAATTGGCAGGCTCGAGCGATCTCCAACGATTCAGCTCGCCGATCTCGAGACCCGTTACTTTGCACTGTCCTGCTCAGGGATTTCCAGTGCCGCTTTATAGGTGGGCTTTTGAGTAAAACCAAAAAAAAAATGAAAAACATGATTCAAAAAACAAAATGTAGATAAATATCTTACGCGTGCATCTAAATGCCCTCGAGGGTTTCCTGTCCACAGTAATACATCGTCATAATTTTACCGACGAATTTATCTCATACATTCGCATTTGCGCGCATCTCTCATCATGTACGTTTGACATCCGTTGTTACCTAGAACCGGCCTCGAGCACTCGACCGCAATTGTCAGGCGGCACGGACTTTTTCCGCTTCAGTTCCG
Organism: Trichogramma pretiosum; assembly: GCF_000599845.2. Classification (NCBI taxonomy): domain Eukaryota; kingdom Metazoa; phylum Arthropoda; class Insecta; order Hymenoptera; family Trichogrammatidae; genus Trichogramma; species Trichogramma pretiosum. Next base: position 644,728 of record NW_019641606.1, on the reverse strand, counting down.
CGGTCAACAGAAGCGTCGCCGTACACTGTCCTGCTCAAGGATTTCCAGTCCCTCTTTTTAGGTACACAATAGCACAAATATTAAATATTTCAAAAAAAATGTAAGGATTTCGCTCGGTGTATTTTGTCCCCCGCATCAGGTTTCGATAAATTGTTCAAATTGAATAATTGAGGGTCTCATTTAAAAATTCACCCGTAGAACCAATATCGAGTACCAGACCCAAGATGACGGCTCTCGATGTTAAATCGACCAATCCTTCGGTGCGAATTGGAAAAGCCTCGACCTTACTGTGTCCCGTTCAAGGCTTTCCTGTGCCTAACTTTAGGTAATATTCAATATCAAGTTTTATTTTTTATATACATCGCATCGATTCGTGCTCTCAGTGTTATCCTGGATCAGCCATTCGTTCTATTTCTATTACAAATATTCAAGTAAAAAAATGAAATTAATCGAATAAACAGAGCCAGTGTCCAGCGTAAAACCCAAATTATCGAGTACCGACATTAAGGTCGTCATGCCAACTCTGAGCACGCACGAGGTGGCACTGATTTGTCCTGCTCAGGGATCCCCTGCTCCAGCAACACGGTTCGTTTCATGAATTATTAATATATTTCGCGCTTTTCTCATAGAACCCTCGTCCAATACGAAACCCAAGCTAGCTACCAATCGCAAAGTCGAATTCGTTGACGGGGAACAGGGTGGACCGGTGAATTTAATGTGTCCCCTGCAAGGACATCCGGCTCCTCGCGCAAGGTTTGGGCTACTATTTTACTTTCTGAAAATCTGCTTCTTTGCCTTCGTTAAAAAAATTACCCTGTCCCGGTGTTTTATCGTTTAAGAAGTTATAAATTAAAGTCTTGGCGATTACAAAAAAAAAACAGAACCAGTTGCCACAAAGGCCCCAAAATTCTCAAACGAGGCTAAGAAATCGTGGTACGACAAAAGCTCCGGACATGATATAACACTCTTCTGCCCGGCACAAGGGTTTCCCGTTCCAAGCTACAGGTAAAAAATCGTTAATTCAAAAATTTCTAAGATTTGTCCCTCGATTTTTTTCACGTAACGTCATGCAGAACCGGTATCTACGAAAATTCCAAAATTCTCGAATGACGCTGTGATGGCTTGGTACGTGAAAACGTCCGGCCACGACATAACTCTATTCTGTCCTGCGCAAGGGTTTCCCGTTCCTAGCTACAGGTATTGAAAATCATTGCAAATAGTATTAAAATTTACCTCGCGTATTATTTTCAAATGACAGAGCCAGTCTCGACCAAAGCGCCGAAATTTTCGAGCGAATCGAAATTAGCTTGGTTCGATAAACAGTCCAAGCAAGCCATTACTTTATTTTGCCCAGCTCAAGGTTTTCCTGTTCCCAACTACAGGTACGAATTCGATAATTCTATGAACATTTAAAAATATACATTTTCTCGTATCCAACAATAGAGCCAGTTTCCACTAAAGCACCGAAATTTTCCACGAATTTGAAATCGACTTGGTTCGAGTCACAATCCAAACAAGATGTTACATTAGCTTGCCCAGCTCAGGGGTTTCCTGTCCCTAATTACAGGTATATTCGATGAATTCAGTGAACCTTTAAAAATGATTATTTTCTTTTTCGATTTTCTTTTGATTAATAAACAACAACAGAGCCAGTTTCTACTAAAGCGCCGAAATTTTCGAGCAACTCAAAATTAGCTTGGTTCGAGATACAATCCAAGCAAGATGTTACTTTATTTTGCCCGGCACAAGGGTTTCCTGTCCCGAATTACAGGTAAATTTTCATAACAGCGATTGACATTCAATATTTCCTTATCCAGAGCCGGTATCGACGAAAATTCCGAAATTTTCCAACGACGCCGTGCTCGCTTGGTACGTCAAGACTTCCGGCCACGATATCACCCTGTTCTGTCCCGCTCAAGGGTTCCCAGTTCCTAGCTACAGGTACAAATAAAAAACAATATCGAAACAATCAACATTTTTTATGCATTTCACCCCAGAGCCCGTATCAACGAAAGCCCCGAAATTTTCGAGCGACGCGAAATTGGCCTGGTACGACAGGCAGTCGTCGCACGCCATAACGTTGTTTTGCCCGGCGCAAGGGTTTCCTGTACCATCGTTCAGGTGACGATAATACACTGTTTTTCGAATCATTTTACGAAAATTGGGTTTTTTCTTCTTTTTTATTGAATCGATACAGAACCGGTAGGGAGTAAAGCTCCGGCTTTGAATAGCGAGTTGAAAGGTGGCTGGCTAGTGAAACGGGCCAACACGGACATAACGCTGTTGTGTCCGGCGCAGGGTCACCCTATCCCCGTCTTTAGGTAAACAAAAAATTATTAATAACCGAATTTATCTTGTGTAAAATTAGAGCCAGTTCAGAGTCGAGCTCCCTCGTTATTCGGCGAGAAGGGCAGTTTGATGGAGCGTCGTACCGGCGATAATTTCGTTATCCTTTGCCCGGGTCAGGGTCATCCCATACCTACATTCAGGTAAAACACACGAAAAAAATTCGAACCAGGTTTAAAGGGGCAAAACGCGCATAAAACATTAAGCTTTTTCTCTTAAGTTTTTGTTTTTTTTATTGATTTTGGTATGATTTTGTATTTGCTCTGTAAAGAGCCAGTTGGTAGTAAATCGCCGTCCGTTATGGGCGACACCAAACGATGGATGCGGGCAAAAGGTGGCCAGACGTTTGAAATTCCATGCCAAGCTCAAGGCCATCCCGTTCCAGCTTTCAGGTAGAGAATATATTTTCACAAAAATCATCCTCGATGATATTTCTCCGATGTATATTCTCGAAGCTAATTGCTGTATCCGGTGACGCGACAAAATCATTCGATGAAAAAATTTCTAGAACCCATGGGAGTAAAAGCGCCGAATTTTTCCACCGACGATCGAAGTAGTTCCTTCATACGCGCGATCAACGAGTCGTTGACGTTGCAATGTCCTGCCCAAGGTTTTCCAGTGCCGATGTTTAGGTAAACGTTATAAAAACAATACATGAGAAAGCCATCGTTGAATTATCGATCGTGAAAATTTGATTCTTGCTCGTGGCCCTATTTCATCATCCAGTTTTTCGTCGCTTCTCTCATCATTTCTTTGCGAAAATTGTTTTCAAAATTTTTTCACGTACATGTATATAGAACCTGTAAACGGTGCTAAGCCCAGAGTAGCGTCGACGCAGAAATACGACGTTCTCACGAGCAGCGTGTCCACTCGAATAGTAATGCTCTGCCAAGCACAAGGACATCCAGTTCCAAATTTCAGGTAGCTCGCAATAATGATTTCGGAATTAACAATGCTCGCGAGTAAATTTTCTCGTTCGTAAGATATGAATGTGTTAACAATATATACAGAGCCAGTAAACGGCGCTGCGCCGAAGATTCCGCCAACGGCTAAAATAGTCGTTTTGATGGCTCCTGCAAGAACTACGATATCACTGCTGTGTCAAGCGCAGGCGAATCCCATACCGATTTTCAGGTATGGAACATATATCGCGACGTACTCGATTCTCAGATCGACTTTATTTTGCAACTAATTTGGTACTCGAATTTTCTCGAGCTGATTCTCCGCGCTTATCGTGCACCGAGGGGTATCGTAATATCCCAGCATATCCTGATAAAAATAGGAACATTAGGGGCTGCATGGTCAAGAACCGGTGTTGACAAGAGGGGAAAATCAGTTGTTGGGAGCCATATGAACCCGTAAAAATTTTCGGATGATACTTACTTACTTTATATATAGCAACGACCTTTTGATTTGCTTGCGAGAACTATCTCCACTCAAAGCGACACCATGTGGCAAGAAATCATAAAAACGTTTGAATCTCAAATTTTTATTCATCTCATGAAATAACATCGCACACGAACACATTTCTTTCACATACTTTTTTGAAATATTTTTTGGTTACATCGTAACATCTATTTATACCCTAACGAAAATTATCTTTTGCTATAAAATGTTACATTGAACTTTTTTTAAATTGAAGCTCCGTCTCAATCGTTCTATTTTTGCTAAAAATAAGGAATTTTCAACTTTACACTTTAGTGCCAAAAAGACAAAAATATCGAGATTTGGGATTTCGAACTACTCGATCGGAAATAAAATTATTTATAATTCGAAAAAAATTATAATTCTGTAAAGGTTCAAAATAGTACAAGATACTTATTGAGTAAACATTAGGCTCAGAATCGAAAGTCCACTTGAATTAATCATTAATCATGAAATAATCATGAAATAAAAGTTTAATTATTATGGGACGTGTAGACTGATCTAAAAGCTGCTGCATATGAAAATGAGGTTTTAATAATCTGAAAATTAACAGAACGACATTGGTTTGTTATCATACTGTTCTAAAAATATTGGTTTTGCAGAATTTTCTAATATAAGAACATACTTACAATACTGCAAGTTTCAAAATTTAACTCAACTTGAGGTCCAGCCGTCAGTGCAAAAGATTTTTCAACTCTAATTATAACGAACAAAAACATCTTCCTTATTTTTGGTGGATAATTTTGATAATTCAGTTCGCAGCTTTTATAAAAGACTTATTTTAATGACGATAAATTAAATGAATAACATTGTGCACATATTATACCTCGTAAGAAACAAATCATCACTTGCATTCTTCAACATTTGACTCGGAGCACAAGCGAAGATAATAACCAAAGTTGTGATCAGAGATAAATCTATCATCCTTGGTGCTCTAGTAAAGTCTGTATCCATCAAAACCACTACCTTTTTTTAAAAATGAAACATTATTATGGAACGAGAAAACTTTTAGAACTTGAATGTCTTGAGTCCGATCAATGTTTAGTAGCTTACAGAGGCGGTAGTTAAGATAATACCACTACTGGTTGTAAATAATACTGTAAACATTACGGGACTCAATAATTCTCGAGCGAATTCATAGAAACTAAAGTATTATGATTTATAAGTTAATTATTAAAACGAATATCAGAAGTAATTACTCTACGAGACTTTGATGACATCGAATAAAATTTTTGAGCTGCAGATAAATCCATTTATCTGCATGTTCATCACTCATAGAAATTTTCTCACTGAACTCTGCATCCATTTTTTTCAATAAATGCCTGAAAGGAAATGTGTTGCGTTCATTGGTTTTTGAACAAATTGTACTAATTTGATCAAATTTTTTATTACGAGGTACACACTTCAAACCATGAATTCCTCCAATAATACCAACTAAAAATGAAAAGTACAAAAAATTCAAAGCAGCTACTAGACAACTGAAATCTACTATACCGATTAACTGTGATGCAAATATTATATAAAAATATTGATCTTCGTTAACCAAGAATTCTCTGTGAAGCGGTAAAGTTTTCTCAAATGTTTTATTTCCTGAACTTGTTAAAGTAAAAAACAAAGGTAAAGCTACCGGAGCCGAGGCATAAATAGTACAAGCGACAAAGATTAACACTTTGAAAAGAAAAAGCATAATTATAAAACGTATTTTATCAATGTGCAAGTATCCAGTTGAAAAATCAAACTAATATTCACCTCCTTGAATATTGGCTATATAGTATCCCTTTAAGGCAGTCTCTAAAATGATATTTTGAATATCTTCGTTGTAGCTGTACCACATTCGAGCCATCATCCGATAGATCTGAAATATCTTGATATAATTAGTGAATTAATTACAAGTATTTTAACTAATTTAATTACTTGTCAAACGACCTTTTTCTTATATGCTCCGAAGTACATGTAAGCGAATGTCATATTTAAAATAAGTACAAGTTCATATAAAGATTCAATCATAGAGTTGCTAAAAAAGGGCGTTATTCTCTTCTCTTTTAGAATCCACACAACCTTAATTTGTCGTTATCATTATTATAAACGCAATTAAATATATCTGTTAAATACTTGCCGTGGTTATTAACGAAAGAAACAACAAAAAACAGCGGCAAATAGTTCCAAATATCTGACATTTACCTTGGAAAGGTATTAAACAAGTCATTTTTAAGATTATTCGAACCGAAGGGAACCTTTCGAACCAATATTTCATGAAACGAATACACATCGCATCGGGATGCTCATCTACCCTATTATAAGAAAATGTTAAAATTTGAAATTGAGGAAAAGTTCGAGAAATTTTTAGTATTGATGACGAGTTTACCTGGATATACTTTGATGGGCGGGACACATGATAAAGTTTACTTTACTAGTCTTCTAAATAAGCTACGTGTTAGACTTCAAATACATTGATAAATAAGTGTCACGACTGTTGTATATTTTATAACAATATTCAAGCATATTTATAAAGAAAGTAATATGAAACTCATTAGATAGTATTAATTGTAAATGACAACGTAAAGTGATGAAAAATAGCTCGAGTATTCAGGACTGTTTCAAATAATGACCTGTTTAAAAAATATTAAGCGCCAGAAAATTTTAAAAAATACATATTTTTTACAGGTATATAGTTGACAAAAAAGATTCACGATCGTGGCTATATCTCACGAGGATATAGGTTCACAAGCTATAAACGTCTACAGAAACTTTATTTTGTAAAAATTATTTTAAATCATACTTGCATAAAAATTTCATGAACTTTATTCCTTACCTTTTTGATATTTTTGTATGCCGAATCTTCAAGGTTATACAATTTTGCATTTGTTAGCACCTTGTATTGATCCCACTGAGGGGTACTCATAGACAAATATATAAGCTTTATGAAAAAGGCATTTACATTGCTATAAACTTTTGTCGGAATTAAAGTTTAACAATTGTATTATAAATTTTTTGTGTAGCTTATTTCAATTTCTTATAATTGGCGAGTCAAATTAAATTATTGAAATGATAGTCCGTGACACGCACGTGGAAACGACAAACGTGTCGAGCGAGCGCTTAAAAATAAGAAAGAAGTCTACAAGGATGCTCATTTGACTGGAACTTAAAATGAATAATTTCAATCGTTGAAAAAAACTTGCTTTTTAAATATTCAAGCTAGGGGTAGGGTAGCATTATAATTCAAGATTGATGTATTCAAAGATCAGTTCAAGGAAGTTGCGTTATAAAAAATCAACTGACCAATTATTGTCTAATAACTAGATTTTTTGAAAAAAAATCTATTTAATAAACATTTGAACATTTAGACAGGTGATCAAGTGTTTATACTCCTGTAATCTCGATATATTTGCTCTTTTGTTGAGCCATATCTTTCGTATAATCTCTTATTGTTTCCCCTCTTTTTCTTTTTCCTGCACCCAAATTAAATGGATTTGGTTATTTTTTTTCTTCCTTATATGCATGAATACTTAAGGATCCGTAATGATATGAAAAGTGTGTTAATCATAAATCTGCTAATCTGATGTCAATTATTTACAATACACAAAGAAAACATTGCGTTGCACTAAATAAATATTTCTCATACATATTTTACACACGTGACAATGGAATTACCCCAGTTCTTGACCACGCAGCTCCATCTGTATCTATTTCTACGCGAGAATTAAAATCTCTTCCGTAACACGAGCAAATCATAATGACCAATTTTTCGTTGCATCGCGACACTTGCATCGCGCATAATACAGAGCCAGTTGGAGGCAGTCCTCCGCGTTTACCTCCACGTTCGAAACTCGGCGAGGTGACCAAAGCCGCGGCCTCGATGATAACGCTGCTGTGCGAGGCTCAGTCGAGTCCACCCCCCATGTACAGGTAAGCGTGTCGTGTACGTCGTGTCCGCTGCTGGTGGGTGTAGGCGCGCGTTATGAGTCATAGCGTATCATTCACCGCATATAATCATAATAAGCTCGCCGTACTCGTTCCCAGCATTTGTTTCGCATTTTTCTTCAATTGTTTTAAAATCGACGTAAAAAATTCACATTGATCAATCGATGCGTGATTTATGGGATGTATAGAACCAGTAGGAGGCAGTCCTCCACGTCTGCCTCCGTACAAAATGGGCGAGATAAAGAAAGCCCAGGGAAAAATGATCGTCATGTTGTGCGAGGCTCAAGCCAGTCCCCCACCTCTCTACAGGTAATTAAAATCGCTACATAGTCGATGAAGCGACACCTTATCCCAGCATTGTGTGTACGGAAAGTAACGCGATATTTTTTGTTTTTCATTCGAATCAAAAAATGTTTCCAAATCTATATGTATCTGTAGAGCCACGAACTGGAATGCCTCCGAACGCGAAAGACAAAGACGTGAACGGCATGAAAAAGTCCATAGCCGCCAAACGCATTGTCGGTCTGCTCTGCCCCGTACAGGGTTTCCCATCGCCTGCGTTCAGGTATATAACATACAAAAATGACAATAATACATGTATAATAATGACCGTATTATACTATCGTATTGTCGAGCGCGCGCAATAATATAATGACAAAAGTGCAGCAGGAGCAGCGATCGTTATCGGCGCTCGTCGTGCTGCAACTCGAATAGTGTCATCGTGATTTTTTTTACGACTTTGTTTTACGCATTACGAGTCGCAAAAACAAAAAAAACAAACAAACAAACAGACGATGTCGAAATATTGCATATAATTATTATCAGAGCCGACGAGCAACGTAGCGCCTCGCCTGGCCGGCGAGCGCTACGAGGGCGGCCGCTTGGTCAGCGTCGCGACCGGCCGCGTGATAGCCCTGCTCTGCGCCGTCCAAGGATCACCCGCTCCCATACAGAGGTACAACATACATAATCAATGATAATTCTCACGTGTTTATCTTTGAAAGGTATCTTCTTCTTCTTCATCGTCGCTCATTATTTTCGCTACGAAGCTCTACGAGGCTGCGTAACGTACAATAATCTCGTCTCTCGTAGCGCCGCGACTTTCATCTGGTCGTTCGTATATACAACGCTAATTGACGGCCGCGTCAATCGGGCAATTACCCGCGAGCTTAACATGATTCATTCATAATATTACGAGTGAATGATTGCCGAGTTATATAGAGTTTCATCGGTCATTGATTAAAGCGACCTAAAAGCTATATATACGTTATGTATACGGAATCTCTCCGGCATAGTTTTTCCTCTTATCGACTCTGCGATTTATTCACTCGCACTGTTCGTCCGTGAAAGTGAACTTTTATTCCATTATAAGTGAATAAGTAGCTCGTAATATTACCTTTAAACTTGGGTCTTCGAGTGCCCGATATCGCATTTCGCTCGTACTATGACATTACAGAGGCGATATGTCTACTCGAATGCAGGCGCGTATGTAATAGCGTCAAAAACATTACGCAACTCGAATTACGCGCCGTAAACGTATGTAACGTGTATATACATTACACGGCCGATAACACCGCTTACGCGCCAAAGGTTGACTGCTTATTATCTTATCAACCTGCATTCTTGACTTTCTCGCACTCTTTCTCTGTCGCTCCTTTTGCCAAGTGCACACTCGTTGTGTATGACTAATCGTTGTATTACATACACACGTGCGACACACACACATGCTTGGGATCTCTCATGCGCTATTTCTGTGAGAAAATCGACACCCTTTTTTTCGTTTGTACGAGTTTAAGTCGCTTCGAGACTAGGTAATTGATGATGACAACTTTTTTTATATCTCTTCGTTGCTCTCATCGTTGTCGAAGGGTCAAGGCTACACGCAGGTCGATATAGTGCATCGTTTATGATATAATACAAATATTTTTCATTCATACATTATAATATTAATAATTTTTCATCGACATTGATGGGATATTTTGAAAATTTATTAAAATAACTCACCGAATATATTCTTTTATTTTATAATCCTGGTAGAAATTATGCTCAGCATTGTCCGGCAATATTTTCTTCTCATCAACTTCAATTAGCCAAGTTATCGTAAAAATGTAATGCAGCCGTGCTTTGACTTAAACCATTATTTTGACTTTGCCACTTGCAGATTTACAAATAAAGTTAAACACTAGCCATCTTGCGGTGGAGGCTTGAAGTTTTTGAAAACTGGTCTAAATTTTTTGAAAAGGTCAAATAATCATTTCTCGGTTATTTCAAATGCGTTTGATATTTGCAACTCAATCGTAACAGAAAAATGGCTAAAAACAAGACAAGTAATGGAAGTGTATTTTAAGCTATTTTAAATGAAAATTCTATGGTCATTAGGTCATTATTAATGTTGAGCATGTCTACCAGGAAAAGAATCCAAACAAAGTAAAAATATCCTCCAATGTCGATGAAACTTTTGAAATTCGCTTTGAATTCGGTATTGCAATACAAAAAATTCATTTGAACGAAGTATCATACGCTTGGAAACGTTCAAAATCATAAATGTATATAAACTGTCAAAATGTTTGTTTTGACAGGTTTTTTCATTCGATGAAAATTTCGATACTCTCAATTTCTAACTAACGAACTTTTTCTCTCTATCTTCTCAATTATATATAGAACGAATTCAAAGCGAGAATCTATTGTTTTCAATTCTGATCGATCGCGTGAATAATTGAACGAAATATCAACAAGTATCAAGCGGCACAGCAAAGCTCGAGTTAAAAATCCGTGTGAAAAATTAATCGATCAGAATCGAAGCACTCATACGAATTAATTATCCACGAATCGAACGAATGAACGGCTTATCAATAATCGTGAAATCTTTCCCCTGCCTCCTTTTTCCCCGTATTATCCCGCAGATGGTACAAATTCATCGAAGGCACGTCCCGCCGACAACCCGTCCAACTGAACGAACGAGTCCGTCAAGTGAGCGGCACCCTCATCATCCTCGAGGCTCAGGTCGACGACTCGGGCAAGTACCTGTGCGTCGTCAACAACTCCGTGGGTGGCGAGAGCGTCGAGACGGTGTTGACCGTCACCGCGCCCTTGGCCGCCGAGATCGAGCCTCGCAGCCAGATCATCGACTTCGGCAGGCCGGCCACGTTCACCTGCAACACCAAGGGCAATCCCATCAAGACCGTGTCGTGGTTGAAGGACGGCAAGCCCATCGGGCACGAGGACACGACTCTGAAGATCGAGAGCGTGAAGAAGGACGACAAGGGCATGTACCAGTGCTTCATACGCAACGATCAGGAGAGCGCACAGGCCTCGGCTGAACTCAAGCTCGGTGGTCGCTGTAAGTACCATAATTTCAAAAGCTACCACTATTACATTTATACCTCTCTAAATTATCGATTTTCTTTATCGCTTAGTCGAACCTCCTCAAATCCGCTCGGCCTTCCACGAGGAAACCCTCCAGCCCGGCCCCTCTGTACATCTCAAGTGTACAGCCAGCGGCAACCCTACTCCCGAGATAACCTGGGAATTGGACGGCAAGAAGCTGTCCAACACGGAGCGCTTCCAGGTCGGCCAGTACGTCACCGTCAACGGCGACGTCGTGTCGAATCTCAACATCTCCAGCATACACACCAACGACGGTGGCTTATACAAATGTATAGCCTCGTCCAAGGTGAGAGATCAATACGAGTCCATAACTGTATGTATCCACTTAGCACCTCTTATATACTCTGCACGTAGAACTACCCTTTTCAACTCGATGTAATGTAGTTAGAAATCAGTAGTTAGCGTTGCATGGCCACTCGCGTGTCTCGAACAACCGATTTACTAAAAAAAAAAACATCTTTATTGCGTTTCACGATGATCAGGTCGGCTCAGCCGAACACTCGGCCCGCCTGAACGTCTACGGTCTTCCCTTCATCCGTCACATGGACAAAAAAGCCATCGTGGCGGGCGAGACGCTGCGCGTCACCTGCCCGGTCGCCGGCCACCCCATCGAGAGCATCGTCTGGGAGCGCGACACCCGAGTGCTGCCCATCAATCGCAAGCAGAAGGTGTTCCAGAACGGCACCTTGATCATCGAGAACGTCGAGCGGATGACCGATCAGGCGACCTACACGTGCGTCGCGCGCAACGCCCAAGGCTACAGCGCGCGAGGCACCCTCGAGGTCCAAGTCATGGGTAAGTTCGTCTTTTTCGATGTTTTTTCCCCCGCGTGACCTCTGCCCCGCGGTAAAGTCGTTGATGCGGCCGTGAGCCTCGATGATTCGATCAGCGTATCATCGAACGATGGGAATTATGTATTTTTACGCGAGCGATCGAATCGTCGATCTGCGACACTCACGCAGCAGCGGCTGTGCGTTTGGGAAAAAACGATTTCTTCGTTCTGACTATATAAATCGTTGAATGAATCGGCGGCTATCAGTTTTTTTATGTATATTAATTGAAACGGTCGATTCACGAACTGGTAGCCGCTCGATTGAAGACAACATTTTATTGCGATCGACGAATTGATCGAATTTTTCTCAATCGCACGATTCGCAATATCGGATTATGATCGTCGATACAATTGGACCAATCGACGTTAGATTGGGCTAACGTCTCTACATCAACGACGAGGATTTCGAAATACTTTACAGGAGTGGACGACGAAAAGTGTGCTGTAGTAAAGCACGTGGATAAAAAAAAAAGCGATCCAAGCGTTACACTCATATAGGGTTCGTTAGGGCTCATGGAGGTCTCGTTTTACAATTTTCCAACTGCGCCTAGTATATGCGCTGCGTAGAAAAACGTGCTCAGCCATTCGACATAATCAAGTAATTCACTTGTTCTACTGTGTGCGTTTTATTGCATATACGCTGTAATATATAATATAGCTGAGAGCTTTCGAATGCACAGCGGCAACCTCGAATAGAAGGTTCATCAAAAATCGCAATTCAAACGCGTTATTATGTGCAGTTATTTTTTGCGAAGGAAGGTGTACACGGTACAGGTGATTTGTGTACATAATCATCCAAAGATGCTAATTGCACAATGCATAATCGAGCGAATCATCTAGATAATTAGAATCGCGAGCAAAATTTTTTTTTTCAAACTGCCTTTAAATGTGCAGTCCATTATTAAAATTGCAGATGTACGTGTTAAATGTATGTTGTTTCGACGAGCTATGATACTTTTTTGCTATATGTATTTTGTATCAACGCAAATTGGTTGGTATGGCGGTTAATGGATACGTTTGATGATTTTTGATTTTTTCCTTTTTGCTCGCGTGCTTACAGAAAGAAGAAAAAAATATTATAAACTCGCACGATCGTATGAAATGTGTCAAGTTTTTACTCAGCGCAATATTTTTCCGTCGCGTTGCGCGCAAGCTTGCAAATAGTGGCAATCAACGGATCGTATATTAAACGCGTGTGTATGTGTACGATCGTGAGCGCTAAATTAACTCAATGATCTCACGCGCGCGCGAGCTGGCAAGTAAGATATATCGTATTATGGTAAATGTCACTGACACGCGTGAAACCACAAAACTACGAGTTTTTTTCACTGCTCCGCGAAAACATTCAATTGAGGCCTACATTAATAATAATGTTACGTGCGTTATTATTCGCGCTCGGCAAAAAACAAACTTGCAGAATCGCCGCACATACAGCCGTTCACGTTCACCAAAGTACCGATGAACGCCGGCGACTTCGCCAATCTCCAGTGCATCGTCCCGATCGGCGATCTGCCTCTAAAGATACGCTGGCACTACCCCGGCGAAAAACTGGGAGGCGCCTCGAGCGTCATGGTGAAAAAGGTGGCGGATCGCGTCTCCATGCTGATGATCCCGACGATCACGGAGAAGCACGCGGGCGATTACGTGTGCCAGGCCGAGAACGCGGCCGGTTCCGTCGAGCATAGGGCTTCGCTCGTGGTCAACGGTTGGATTATGCATAAAAAAAATATTGTTGATTTTTTTTACTATTATTTTTGTGTCAGAGAGATATTAAATATATTGGCTCGAATTGGCTCAGTTGAGAAAGCATCGTATTGAATATTGTAATATATTTATACCCAGGTAGAATATTGTTTATTATATTTTTTATTTGCTATAGAAAACATTGTAATTATATTATAACCATCCACAAAAATACCTTCCATACATAAGCCCTTATACAACATGCAACAATTCATCCACAATTTTAACATCTAAAGCAAAATAAATAAGAAAACGTGTGTCGTCTCAGTCGCGCCGCAATTACTGCCGATCGCATTTAACGCCGAAACCGCGAACGAGGGCGACATGGTCTCCGTGGCCTGCTCGATTCTCAAGGGCGACGCGCCCCTCAACATCAGCTGGTCGTTCAACGGTACGACGATGGAGGACGACCCCCTGTCCGGCGTCACGATCAATCGCATCAACAAGTATCTGAGCACGCTGAGCATCGAGTCGGTGGCGGCGAGACACGCCGGCGAGTACGCCTGTCGCGCGCAGAATCTCGCCGGCGCCGTCAGTCACACGACTTTCCTTGCGGTCAATGGTAAAGAAATGAGAAAAAAAAAAGGAAAAAAACTAATAGACGTACTCGATTCGTGTAATGCAGTAGCTCGAGATAACTAATTATTTGTCTAATTTTTTTTTGGTAATTGTTCGAGATCGGTGTACGATGTAAATATGTTTTCGTAGAACATAGTGTAATAGCTGCAGTATACATCACTTCATCGTTATAATCCTTCTCAATTTAACCCGTATATTTACAAACACGTCTCTCTCGCTCCTATATCTTTTGATTAAAAATCAATAACATCCTCATATAAATACATCGACGAATAATTGCGTATCAATAGATGTATAACTGAATAATAAATCGCACTTAACGTAGAGGATATTATTAATACCGATCGCCAGACGCTTAGAAGTCGTAATAAAAAAGTAAAAAATTAACGTAATATCGATTCATATAATCTATGACTGATCCATATAACCGCCATATCAAATCGATTCGCTATTAATTAATAATAACATGCCATAATAAATTCATATGTGCAGTAAGTAATATTGTTTAAAGCGAACAAAAACAAAAATCGTCACAGCGCACACATAATGCATACACTCTCGAATACATTATTATTATTATCATCATTATTATTTGTTGTTATCTCTCGCTTTCTCTCGACTCGTTAATTATCTACGCGTCGAAAATAGTCGCACCGCAAATACTGCCGTTCACGTTCGGCGACGAGCCCGCGAACTGGGCCGATCTCATGTCGATCACCTGTTCCGTGGTCAAGGGCGACCTGCCGATCGACATCAGCTGGGCCTTTAACGGAGAGCCACTGACGGAGGCTCGCAACGCCGAGCTCGGCGTGCTCGTCGCCAGTACCAATCGGAAAAACAGCGTCCTGAGTATCGAGTCGGTGCAGGCCAAGCACGTGGGCGAGTACGCGTGCCTGGCGACGAATCGAGCCGGCACGGCCACTCACGCGGCTTACTTGGCCGTCAATGGTAGTACTTGTGAATGAAAAAATAACGAGTGTGTGCGTGATGATTGAGTAAAAAAAGCACCGTAAATACACTTCTGTTAATGTAAAATTTCCAAAAAGTCATTCCTATGCCTCGATATTTCGCAACTCAGTGTTACCGCAAATCCTCGAGTTCTCGTTCGGCGAGGCGCCGCTGAATTCCGGCGAGATGCTCTCGCTGTCTTGCACCATCGTCAAGGGCGACCTGCCCGTGCACTTTACCTGGCTGTTCAACGGCCAACCGGTGCTCGATCGCAGCGAGTCGAACGACCTCGCGCTCATGCAGCCGCAGCTCAATGTCGTGACGACGCCGCGCGTCAGTTTCTTGAGCGTCGACAGCGTCGCGGCGCGTCACGCCGGCAGCTACACCTGCCTGGCCAATAATTCAGCCGGACACGACAGCCACACGGCCAATTTAGTAGTCAACGGTACTTCGATATTCGGCTTTTATCGTTTTCTTTAACAACTATTTTATATCTTTGAATCCTGCATAGGGCATAATTGATGCGAATATTCCTCTTGTTATGATCTTTCTTCTACTATTATCGTCGCAGCTCTGTAGTATATTTCAAAACGCTTACTTGAAGTAAATTCGATGTTGTAGAAGATATGTAATTTGACATGCGATGGTATTGTACAAACTTGTCAGTTGTAAATTTCGCGTTGAACCGTAAGTAATATAAATAAACAGGAAGATAAATGTGTAAAATATAAACAAAAATACAATCCCAACACTACTCGAGCTTTTTTGATCAAAAGCATGGTAAAAATAAATAATTAAGTAAGTAAAACGCAATTTTTCCACAAAACATGAGTGTGTCAGTACATGTATGCGTGTCTCTCTTCACCCTGAATTACAGTCGCTCCGCAAATCGTACCCTTTGAGATAGCCGACGAACCGGTCAATTCGGGCGACTCGATCTCCGTCGTTTGTGCCCTGGTCAAGGGCGATCTGCCGATCGACATAAGCTGGTCGGTGGACGGCCAGCCCGTGGCTGAAAAACACGCCGACGTTGCGGTGCTGGCGACGACGAAAAAGAACAGTATACTGAGCATCGAATCGGTGGCCGCGAGGCACGCAGGGGTTTACACCTGCTCGGCGGCCAATAAAGCTGGTGCTGTCAGTCATTCCTCGATTTTGAAGGTCAACGGTACGGTGACGCGTCGCGCGTGAATTTACCCCTACTATCACGTTGATTAGATTTATAACGATAATTGCACCAGCACACGTATATCATACGAGAGATTAAATCCTCCTGCCCATATTCAATCCTCCGACGACTCAAATTCGAATCGACGATCTTTTTTTCTCGTCTTTTACATCTCGTAATCGGAATTTTCTCTCAAGTTTCGCCGCAAATCGTCCCGTTCACGTTCGGCGACGCTGGCCCGGTTAATTCCGGCGAGTCCGTGTCCAGCGTCTGCGCAGTGTCGCGAGGTGATCAGCCTCTCGAGTTCAACTGGTATCTCAATGGCCAGCTTGTCGATCCGGAAAAACGTCCCGGCCTGCAAATACTCACGAGCAAGCGCAGAAGTTTATTGGAAATCGAAGCGGTACAGGCTAGCGATGCTGGGGAGTACACGTGCTCAGTATCAAATCAAGCCGGCGCGACCAGCCACAGCAGCGTATTAGCTGTCAACGGTGGATATTAGTTTATTTTCATTTTATTTATTTTTTTTTTTCTTTTTTAGTATGTATTTCATTATATCACGGATCGTTTCATTGTCACTCCTTTCATCGACTCTCTCCAATATTCCTCGATTTAAAGCCCTCCCAAAAAAATGTCGAGAGGTCAAATAAAATTATGTCGAAAAAATCGCTACCACCTACACCTCTTCCGCAGTTATACCGCAAATAGTGGCCTTCTCGTTCGGCGATCGGCCCGCCAATTCTGGCGAATCGATGTCAGCCACCTGCTCCGTATCGGCCGGCGATCACCCGTTGAAATTCTCCTGGTTCTTCAATGGCGAAAAGATAGCGCCTACAAACGATCAGGAGATCTCGATTTTCACGAAGAAACGCCGAAGTTGGCTCGAAATAGAGTCGGTCTCGGCTCAGCACGCCGGCGAGTACACGTGCTCGGTTGCGAATCCGGCCGGCTCGGCGAAATACAGCACCACGCTCGTGGTCAACGGTAAACTTTAGGCTCGATGAACATTTTTTTTCTCTCGGATTTGTTTATATTGCCACACATTTTTCTTTGTTTTTCACTCTCTCATTTTTTTCTCTTTGTCTCTATCGATCCTTTTAATTCACATCACACACGAACCACTCAATGCCAGACCAGAATACCTTCGACAAAAAAATATCGCTCGATGGATGACGAATCTTTGGTTATATATTAGGTTGAATTTAATTTTCCTTGCACAGTCGGTCCGCAGATAGGCTCATTTTCTTTCGGCGACGAGCCCTTGAATGCTGGCGACGCCACGTCGCTTACCTGCTCGGTGACCAAGGGTGACTCCCCCCTGGAGATCGTATGGATGTTCAAGAGCGAACCAATCGATTCTGCAAATCATGGCGATGTAATAGTGACACAAACAGGCAAACGCACGAAGCAGTTGTCGATTGATTCGGTGAACGCCAGGCATGCTGGAGAATACACTTGCGTCGCGTCCAACGTGGCCGGATCGACCTCGAGGTCGGCTGTGCTATCGGTCAATGGTACTCTAAATATGATCACGAGACTGCTTCGTGTCTTCTTTTTTATTTTTGAATGAATTAGTGTTATTTCCCTAACTGTCCTGAAAATCGAGAGAAAAGGAATTAAATTATAATTACTATTGTATTGTGAATTGACCATTTGAACTAGATAATTGAATTTTGATCGTGAATTTTCGTACTCAAGTCTCGCCGCAAATCACCCCGTTCACCGCCGGTGACGGTCCAGTTAGTTACGGAGAAACCATATCTATGACTTGCACCGTATCTCGTGGCGATCAGCCTCTCGAATTCTTCTGGTACTTTAATGGGGAACAAATAAAAACAGCCGAAAGACAGGACCTTACTGTATCCATAAACAAGCGCCGGAGTATTCTCGAAATCGAGTCAGTCAGTGCAAATCACGCTGGAGAGTACACATGTACGGTCTCCAATGAAGCTGGCGCGACCAGTCACAGTACTGTTCTGGCTGTCAATGGTAAACAAATAAAAAATTAAAAACGGTGTATGTGTATGTAAGTGTTATTCAAGTAGACTGTTCCGACCGAACTCAAACTAGCCTTCATTGCTCCATTCCTATACATAAAATGATTGAAACAAATTTAAATCAGTACAGTAATAATCCAAGGATAATTAAATTTTTAAACAATTTTTTCTCAAAAGTATCACCTCAAATAACTCCGTTCACGGCCGGGGACGGCCCAGTTAGTTACGGCGAGTCCATATCCATTATCTGTGCCGTTTCTCGTGGCGATCAGCCCCTTGAATTTTTCTGGTACTTCAAAAGGCAGCAAATAATAGCCGCAGAAAGACAGGATCTCACCATAGCAATAAATAAGCGCAGGAGTATACTTGAAATTGAGTCTGTGAGCGCCAGCCATGCTGGAGAGTACACGTGTACGGTCTCCAACGAAGCTGGCGCGACCAGCCACAGTACCGTTCTGGCCGTCAATGGTAAACAAAACAAAAATACAAAATGCAAACGGTTTATGTGTGAATGTGAATGTATCATTATCATTTGTCGCACGATCGATCTCAAACTAGTCTCCATCGCTCCGTTCCTATACATAAAAATTGTTTAAACAAATTTTAATTCATAGCAGTAATAATCCAATGATAATTAAACTTTTACCAAAAATGTTGTCGAAAAGTATCTCCTCAAATCGCACCGTTCACGCTGAGCGACGAACCGGTTAACTACGGTGAATCGGTGTCCGTAATTTGCGCCGTGTCGAAAGGCGACCAGCCCCTCGAGTTTTTCTGGTACTTTAACGGGGACCAAATCAAGGAGAGGCAGGATATCTCGATCGCGATCAACAAAAGGCGAAGCATCCTTGAGATCGAGTCAGTTAGTGCAAATCACGCAGGAGAGTATACCTGCACGGTATCGAATGAGGCAGGCGCGACCAGCCACAGTACTCATCTCGCTGTTAATGGTAAAAAACAAAACAAAACACTAGGTATATGACGATTGCTCTTAGTTTCTTATTTCACTTGCATTCAAAGCTCCCTTATTACCTCCCGAGAGAAAAGGATTTGACTAAAAAACTTGACATTTTTCAATAAGATAAAAAACGAATATTTTTGACCATTATGCTAATTTTTTTTAACTCGAAAAGTATCGCCACAAATCACACCGTTCACGCTCGGTGACGAACCTGTCAATTATGGCGAGTCCATATCCATCACTTGCGGCGTATCCAAAGGTGATCAGCCTTTGGAATTCCATTGGTATTTCAAAGGCGATCAGATATTAGCTGCTGACAGGCCTGATCTTTCCATTTCAACCAATAAACGTCGCAGTATTCTCGAGATAGATTCGGTTAGCGCCAAACACGCTGGAGAGTACACTTGTACGGTCTCCAACGAAGCTGGAGCTACGAGTCACAGTACTACTCTTGCTATTAATGGTAAATCGGCGCAAGAATTTACGTGTATTTTCGATTGTTGTTGTTGTTTTTTTGTTTTTAGAAATCATCTTATTATCCACATTCCTAAACCTTTTAAACAACGGATAGAGTTTTAATGACAGGAGTTTGAGGATAATATTTAACTACCAATTATCAGCTGCTAAATATTTATAGCCTTATCTTTTTTGTATAAAATTTTTGAAATAAGTAAAACGGTTTGTTTTCTTTTTTTTATATAAAGTATCTCCGCAAATCGCGCCATTTTCTCTGGGAGACGAACCCGTGAATTACGGCGAAGCTGTGTCGATAGCTTGCGCCGTATCAAAAGGCGATATGCCTCTACAATTTCAATGGTATTTCAAAGGGCAGCAAATAATAGCTGCCGAGAGGCAAGACCTCTCGATCTCGATCAACAAGAGGCGTAGTAACCTTGAGATCGAGTCCGTCGGTGCCCATCACGCTGGAGAGTATACGTGTACTGTATCCAACGAGGCTGGTGCAACGAGCCACAGTACCAATCTCGCTGTAAATGGTAAATCGGCTGGGGGATTCACGTGTTTTTTTCGATCGTTGTTGCTTTTTCTTTTAAAAATCATCCCCTACAATCCAAAACCTCCAAGAGAAAGGATAGAGTTTAATGACAAAATTTTAAGGATTGAATTTTTAAAAACACTTTTTTGAAACTTAAAATGCATAATTTTTTACTTTTTGTTTAAACGAAAGTATCTCCGCAAATTGCGCCATTTTCACTCGGCGACGAGCCCGTGAGTTATGGCGAGGCCGTGTCGATAACTTGCGCCGTATCCAAAGGTGATATGCCCCTACAATTTCAATGGTATTTCAAAGGGCAGCAAATAATAGCTGCCGAGAGGCAAGATCTATCGATCTCGATCAACAAGAGGCGTAGTAACCTCGAGATCGAGTCGGTCGGTGCTCATCACGCCGGCGAATATACCTGTACGGTGTCGAACGAAGCCGGCGCGACAAGTCACAGTACTAATCTCGCGGTCAATGGTAAATAGGCTGGGAAATTTACGTGTTATCTTCGGTTGTTGTTGTTGTTTTTATTGTTTATTAGATATCATTCCCCACATTCCAAAATCTCCAAGAGAAAGGATAGAGTTTAATGACAGAAACTTTAAGAATTGAATTAAAAAAAAAATTTTGAAACATAATAAAACCATTTTTACCTTTTCTTTTAACAAAAGTATCTCCGCAAATCGCGCCATTTTCACTTGGCGACGAGCCTGTTAATTACGGCGAAGCCGTGTCGATAACTTGCGCCGTGTCCAAGGGCGATCAGCCCCTCGAATTTTTCTGGTACCTCAACGGCCAGCTCGTCGATTCTGAAAAGCGTCCTGGCTTTCAAATACTGACGAGCAAACGTAGGAGTTTACTGGAGATAGAGGCGGTTCAGGCCAGTGACGCTGGCGAGTATACCTGTACGGTGTCTAATGAAGCCGGCGCGACTAGCCACAGTACCAATCTTGCTGTCAATGGTAAAAACATTAGGTGTATGACTATTCGAGTGTGCTCTTGGTTTTTTATTTCTTTTTTACGAATTAATACCATTCCTTACCCCACCAGAGAGAAAATGATATGATTCAACGAATAACTTAACTTTTCAATATAATTTAGAAAACAAATCTTTAATTTTTTCTGACTTTTGAATACTCTTGAAGTATCACCACAAATCACACCGTTTACGCTTGGCGACGAGCCTGTAAATTACGGCGAGTCCATATCCATCACTTGCGGCGTCTCGCGAGGCGATCAGCCCCTAGAATTCCGTTGGTACTTCAAAGGTCAGCAAATTGTTGCCGCTGAGCGGCAAGATCTCTCGATCGTTGTCAATAAGCGACGAAGTATCCTAGAAATTGAGTCGGTCGGTGCGCATCACGCTGGAGAATATACGTGCACTGTCTCTAATGAAGCTGGTGCGACCAGTCACAGTACCGATCTTACAGTTAATGGTAAAAAAATTAAATGTCTCGAATGTATTGAGTTCACGGGTGTTTATGGTTTTTTTATAGTTTCCACACAGACCCATGCTTGCAAAATCCCGAGAGAAAAGGATAAATCTAAATTGTCATAAAAACTGATTTTTTTAAATTAAATTTTAACAAATAATAATTAACATTTAATTTCATGCAACTAAAAGTATCTCCGCAAATCGTCCCATTCACGCTCGGCGACGAGGCCGTGAATTACGGCGATTCGGTCTCTCTGGCTTGCGCCGTCTCGCGCGGTGATCAACCCCTCGAGTTTCACTGGTTCCTTAACGGCGAGGAAATTACTGCTTCGGCAAGGCAGGATCTCACAGTGATCGTTAACAAGCGCAGGAGTAATCTTGAAATTGAGTCCGTGAGTGCCGATCACTCCGGCGAGTACACGTGCACCGTGTCCAATGAGGCTGGCACGACCAGTCACAGTACCAGCCTTGCTGTCAATGGTAAAATAAAAGGAAAAAACCAGCACCGACTTGGATGTTTTGTCTATAGATATTTTTTTGCGTTTTTTGATTTTTGATATTTTTCACAATACCGACGTTTGCCCAGAGAGAAAAGGATATTAATTTTTCGCAATACAATGTAAACGATTTTCTACTCTTCATTGACATTCTTAACTTTAAAAAATTTGAACTCGAATCTCAGTGTCTCCGCAAATTGTCCCCTTCACCCTCGGCGACGGTCCCGTTAATTCCGGCGAGTCGATATCGACGATCTGCACCATATCCCGGGGCGATCAGCCTCTGGAGTTTCATTGGTTCTTCCGAGGCGAGCCGATCGACGACGATCGTCAGAGCTTATCGATAACCAAGAGCAAGCGCCGGAGCATCCTCGAGATCGAGTCGGTTAGCGCCGGTCACGCCGGCGAGTACACCTGCACGGTGTCTAACGAGGCCGGGGCGACCAGCTATAGCGCAAATCTCGCCGTCAACGGTAAACGTTCAACCGCGTATACAATCGATAAATTGGTGTTTTAGGTTTTCTCAATACTTAACTCATTTAATCACTGACACCTATTTCCCAAGACTTCCATGAATTACAAAGGCGATCGACGAATGTAGATAAAAGTTTTAAGCGAAGAGCAATTACAGTATCTATAAACCGATCTTAACCGATTTTTTTCTGAAAAATTTTTCCACATAGTTCCCCCGCAAGTCGGTCCCGTGAGTCTCGGCGACGAACCCGTTAACTGGGGCGAGCAGGTCTCGGCCACCTGCAACGTCCTCAAGGGCGACGCCCCGATCGACATACACTGGACCCTGAACAGCCAGCCGATCGACGAGGCCCATCATCCGGACGTGCGCGTGTCGATGAGCGGCAAAAAGTTGTCCCTCTTGATCATAGACTCGGTCGCGGCGCATCATGCGGGCGAGTACACCTGCGTGGCGAAAAATCGGGCCGGCTCGTCGAGCCGCAGCACGATACTGGCCGTCAATGGTATTTAAGCAGAAAAAATTAAGTTGGCTTGTGTAATATAGTAGCAGGTAGATTTGTAAGGTACATATGGTTTGTTGTGAGTCCAATCGCACAATAATAAAACACCTCCTCGAAAACAATTGTCTCAATTTCCTATTTCCTTCTTTCTGTATCATTGAAAATCTGCCTATATCTCAACAGTCGCTCCGCAAATCGTGCCCTTCTCGTTCAGCGATCGTCCCGCCAATTCCGGCGAGTCGATGTCCGCCACGTGTTCCGTTTCCACGGGCGACTTTCCGCTCGCGATCACTTGGTACTTCGACGGCCAAAAGCTCACAGAGTCCCTGCTGGACGACGTAGTTGTTTCTACGAGCAAGCGCAGGAGTTTGTTAGAGATAGAGTCGGTTGGGGCGCATCACGCAGGCAGCTACAAATGCTCGGTCGAGAACGATGCCGGCACCGCTACCCATACTGCTGTTTTGATCGTCAACGGTAATTTTATAATTAAATAAGGAGAAGACGAAAAAAATCGCTGAAAGATTTTTTTGCACCTATACATTATCGAGTGTGTTTTCGCTTTGCAGCATATACTGTCATCTCATATAGATTATATACCAGTGCACCAGTTAATTTTTAAGTTGCATGAAACGCTTTTATATTACAAGACGCAGCTCTCCATGATTATACAAATCCCAGCTTATATTACGAAGACGAACCACCGATCGAATTTTATAATATAATTTAAGATATTTAAGATAAACAAATGAATTATTATCAATTCTCGACCTCTTCAAAATTAATTTTCTCAATCATCGATCATCTATCATCATCAGCCGCTCCGCAAATAGTTCCGTTCTCGTTCGCCGACAGAGCCGTGAATTCCGGCGAGTCGATATCGGCCACCTGTTCCGTGTCGGTAGGCGACAATCCCCTCGAGTTCAGCTGGTTCTTCAACGGAGAACCCATAGATACGACAGCGCGACCGGACATATCGATTACTTACAATAAGCGTCGAAGCGCCCTGGATATTGAGTCCGTTACCGCGGATAACAGCGGCGAATACACTTGCACTGTGTCGAACAAGGCGGGCGCTACCAGCCACAGTACGGCGCTAGTAGTCAACGGTATAATAATTTGCGAGTTTCACAACTTAGTTTTTAAGATAATTGTCGTTATAAGTTTTCTTATTGTTTAGCATCGTGTCCATCATGTGTTATCCTCCATAAGCTTCCTTCCTAAAAAAGTTAACGAAGATATTTTCGATTCGTTCGAGTTTGAGGTATTTTTTCGAATTATCATACATTGTCGGATGAGGAAATATTGAATCTTTATGTGAGTCTATAAAATAATAATAAACCAAATACATCGCGCTTAGCACCGCCACAAATCGCTCCATTCACAATGGGCCTGGAAGCGGCCAACTGGGGCGAGCAAATCTCGGCTACCTGCAGCGTTCTAAAAGGCGACAATCCCATCGAGATCCAATGGTCGCTAAACGGCCGAATTATAAACGAGGCCGACCATCCGGATATCGTGATAACCAAGAGTGGACGTAAGATCTCGCTACTAGTGATCGATTCCGTGAAAGCGCATCACGCCGGCGAGTACATATGCACGGCGAGCAATCTCGCGGGCTCGTCGAGTCACAGCGCGGTTCTCTCGGTCAATGGTACACCTAACATAAAATATCAAGTCGAATTGTAACATGTGGTACTTTTTTAGTCTACGCACAATAGTTCACATATATAGACTCCCATATGCCATCCTTTCGACTCTCATAATTAATTATCCAAACATTTGTTTTCTTCCTTCTTCATCTTCTTTATTTTTGTATCAGTCGCCCCTCAGATAGGCTCGTTCTCCTTCGGCGACGAGCCTTTGAACGCCGGCGAGACGGCCTCCCTGACCTGCATCGTCGCCAAGGGCGACTTTCCCCTGGAAATAATCTGGATGTTCAACGGTGCTCCGATCGATCCCAATGTAAAAGAGATTATCGTGAGCGAGACCGGCAAGCGCACGAAACAGCTGACGATCGACTCGGTTGGCGCCCAACACGCCGGAGAATATACGTGCGTGGCGTCCAATGTGGCCGGCTCGACCACCAGATCGGCCGCGTTGGTTGTGAACGGTATTTTTTTACACTCGAGTTCGGGAGAATGATTTGAAAAATGTAGCAAAGTCAATAAATCCTTGTGTCCTTCGATCAAATTCCCTATACAATTGACGACGACGACTTCTGACGCATAAAACCTTCATTATATTATATTGACCCTCCGCAGTCGCTCCTCAGATAGGCATAGGCTTTACATTCGGCGAGGAGCCGCTCAACGCCGGTGATATGGCCACTGTCACCTGTGCGGTTATCAAGGGCGATTCTCCGCTCGATATCGGCATCATGTTCGACGGTAAACCCATCGAAGAACAGGAAAAAAGTGGCATTTTGATAGCCAACTCGGGCAAGAGAGCCAAACAGTTGACCATCGAGGCGGTCGAGGCGAGACACGCCGGGGAGTACACGTGTGTAGCTTCGAATCTGGCGGGGGCGACCTCGAGGTCGGCCTTGTTGGCTGTCAACGGTATATAATTATAAGAACTAGGGGAATTGGAGTTTTTTGCACGCTGATGTGTTCTGTCAACGACTTGCGATGAGAAAATCCATAAATCCTACCATTACTTCACTTTCTTTATCCCTACACGTGGAACAATTTTGCAGTACCGCCTCAAATCACGCCGTTCTCGATCGACGAGGGACCGGTCAATTGGGGCGAGCAGGTGTCGCTGTTCTGTAGCGTGCTCAAGGGCGATCGACCCATGAAAATACACTGGCAGCTCAACGGCGAGATAATCGATCCGAAAAAGTCGCACGTCGACGGCGTGGCGATTACGAAAACGGGAAAAATGATTTCCGTGCTGAGTATCGACTCGGTGGCGGCGCATCACGCGGGAAATTACAGCTGCGTCGCGAGTAATGCTGCGGGACAGGCTCAATTGACGACAAGATTGTCCGTCAACGGTACTTTTTGATTTAAAAAACAAAAGCTGTCTGAGCGTATTATATAATTGAAAATTTTGAGTTTTATTTTGTACAATTGTTGTTGTATAATACATATATTTTTTAATAAGCTAATATGAATTGCTCAATTTTCTAGTTTCCAAAATTTTAGTTGCATTTAATTCAAAACTCCCCGATTCTAAATACCCGCAAGTAAGGAGTGAATACCCGTATAAAGCTACATCAAGATATTTTCAATAAAATATTCCTATTCCTAAATGAACTTGTATATTTGTAACTTTCCATTTGTGCCCGTATAGTCGCCCCTCAGATAAAAACATTCTCGTTCGGCGACGAGCCACTGAACGCTGGCGAGACTACTTCCATTCAGTGCGTCATTACCAAGGGAGACTTCCCCTTGGACATAAGCTTCATGTTCAAAGGCTCGCCCATAGTTCCCGGCGGCGACACGATTATTTCGGAAACGGGAAAACGCGCGAAGCAACTCATGATCGACTCGGTGAGCGCGAGGCACGTCGGCGAGTACACGTGTGTCGCGTCGAACGTGGCTGGCTCCACCTCGCACTCGGCTTATCTCGAAGTCAATGGTATTTTATATATGGTGCTCATAAAGTGGAATGTTGTCTGTTATTAGATATTTTGGTATTAGTGATAATTCAAGTCTCCTTCGATCGTCATACAATCCTTTTATAACCTATACCCAATTGTTTGTAATCTAAACGACGACCCTCTGGGATTTTTTATGTATTCAAGTACCTCCACAAATCGGCACCTTTTCCTTTGGCGAGGAGCCATTGAACGCCGGTGATACAGCCTCGGTCCAGTGCGTCGTGATGAAGGGCGATTTTCCCCTGGACATTAGCTTCACGTTTCAGTGTAAAGCCGTGGAGTCCGACGATGGTATTGTCGTCTCGGTGACGGGCAAACGAGCGAAACAGCTCATGCTCGACTCGGTTAGCGCCAAGCACGCCGGCGAGTACACGTGCATAGCGTCAAATGTGGCTGGCACGACCACCAGGTCGACGCTGCTCGCCGTCAATGGTAGTTTATACTGTATACTGGAATTTTTCGGAACGTTTAGATAGACATAGCACAAGTTTTATGTATAAGTTTACATTTTTCATCCATCCCCCATGAATCCAAAATGATACACATATCTCAAGGATCGCTCGAAATTCTATATACCCTCGAAGGTCTTGGCAGGTATTAGAGTTTAGATAATGATTGTTCCTCTTTTTTATTTCTTTTTCGCATACAGTCGCTCCACAGATAGGCATGTTTTCATTCGGTGACGAACCCCTGAATGCCGGCGACATGGCTTCGGTCCAATGCGCCGTAATGAAGGGCGATTTTCCCCTGGACATTAGCTTCATG
Organism: Trichogramma pretiosum; assembly: GCF_000599845.2. Taxonomy (NCBI): domain Eukaryota; kingdom Metazoa; phylum Arthropoda; class Insecta; order Hymenoptera; family Trichogrammatidae; genus Trichogramma; species Trichogramma pretiosum. Next base: position 617,146 of record NW_019641606.1, on the reverse strand, counting down.
TTCAAAAACGAGCCCATCGTGTCCAGTGACGAAGTTGTCATATCGGAGAACGGCAAACGTATCAAGCAACTGATGATCGACTCGGTAAACGCAAGACACGCCGGCGAATACACGTGTATAGCGTCTAATGTGGCTGGATCGACCTCGAGAACAGCTATGCTCGCTGTGAACGGTATTGCTGGAAAAAAAAGATGCTCGTTTTGTGTAGGCTATTTAGAAATTATGTAGCTCGCGTTTTTTATGTGTGCGCGGGTGTGAGAAACAATCCTGAATTCCCAATAAATCCCAATCAATTCAATGATTATCGATACAAACCAACTCTGACTCGGACATGACTGTAACGATTTCTTTATTGTACACGTACCCACACGCGCGCAGTACCACCCCAGATAGGCTCGTTTAGTTTCGGCACGGGCGCCGAATCCCTGAACGCCGGCGACATAGCCTCGGTGACCTGCGCCGTGACCAAGGGCGATCTACCCATGGACATCCAGTGGATGTTCCAGAATCAGCCGATCGACGTCACCCGCGAGGACGTGGTCGTGACGAATCTCGGCAAGCGCGGCAAGCAGCTGAGCATCGAGTCGGTGGGCGCCGAGCACGCCGGCGAGTACACCTGCGTCGCGTCCAACGTCGCCGGAGCCACCACGAGAACGGCCGTGCTCGAAGTCAACGGTATACATCGATTCGATCGTCTAACAAGTTGGATGCGGATGAATTTTTTGTCCTTGGTCTTGGTTTTATTCATCGCGTTGAACGAAGTAATCCAAAAGATACCTTGCTGACTCCCAAAACAATGTTTTCATGACACAGTTTCGACGTTGTATGAATATTTGAATTAAGTAAACTGGATTGCTTTTACCATCATCCTCGTTGCAGTTACCTATATTTATACCGCTAATAACCTGGACGTCCATCGACGTAAACACTTCTCAACTCATTACCATTATTATTATTACGTCGTACATCAGCAATACGTGCCTAAATTATCTCGTCCGTTAAAGTTTCGCCTCAAATCGGAGCCTTTACCTTCGGCACGGAGCCCGTGAACGCGGGCGACGTCGCCTCGGTGACCTGCGTCGTGACCAAGGGCGACTTTCCCATGGACATACAGTGGATGTTTCAAAATCAGCCGATCGGCACTGAACGCGAGGACATAATGGTGTCGAATTTCGGCAAACGGGGGAAACAGTTGACCATCGAGAGCGTCGGCGCGAGACACGCCGGGGAGTACACTTGCGTGGCGTCCAATGTGGCGGGATCGACCACGAGAACGGCGGTGTTAGATGTCAATGGTACACACGTATCAGGAAGCGCATTAGCTGTTATTTGCACGTACGATAGAGCACCCAATTTCCGATCTCCGATTATCTCTCCTCGATAGGATGACATACGAAAAAATCGACTATCATTATCAACCTGTTTACAACACATTTTCTTTCTCTCAATTTTATCGACATCATTTTTATATATCCCGATCAGTCGCTCCGCAAATCGGTGCCTTTACCTTCGGCACCGAGCCCATCAATGCCGGTGACGTAGCTTCCGTGACCTGCGTGGTCATCAAGGGCGACTTTCCCATGGAGATCCAGTGGATGTTCAAAAGCCAGCCGATCGACGTCAAACGCGAGGACATAGTCATATCGAACGTAGGCAAACGCGGCAAGCAATTGAGCATAGAGTCGGTGGGAGCGTCACATGCTGGAGAGTATACTTGCGTAGCGTCCAATGTGGCAGGATCGACCAGCAGATCGGCTGTGTTAGACGTCAATGGTACACACGATACTAGTTGTGAGGCGTAAATGTTAGTTTCTCAATCCTTTCTGATCCACATCCTCGATTACTCACAAGATTAGGCAGAAAAGTTAGGATCCAAGACGCGCATAGATTAATAATTTCCAGAAGTTTCTTTTTATTATTACGTAAACTATCAACTCGACGAAATATTATTTCACATAGTCGCACCACAAATCAGCGCTATATCCTTCGGCGACGAGCCGGTCAACGCCGGTGACATAGTGTCAGTTCTCTGCACCGTGACCAAGGGAGACTTTCCTCTCGAGATCCAGTGGATGTTCAAAGGTCAACCTCTGCTGCCGACCGCGGGCGACGTCGTCATAAGCGACTCTGGAAAACGCGGCAAACAGCTGACCATCGAGGCGGTCAGAGCCGAGCACATGGGAGAGTACACCTGTGTGGCATCGAACGTTGCTGGTTCGACCACCAGATCGGCCGTGCTCGACGTCAATGGTTCGAAATTGCGACTGCGATAATTGTTTAGCGTTTAAAACTGGCCGACATCCTCGAGAATATCCCTTGGACTCTTTCCCCTCGAAATCGAAACTCATGACGAACCGGTCGACCGACGAATCTTCCTATCTTGACTTCTTTTACGTTACTCACGCGAGGCAACTTGCCCCTTCCTCCAAATTTTCCAGTTTTACCGAGACTGCTACCCTTCTCGCTGGGCGACGGCCCTCTCAACTCCGGCCAGGTGGTCACCGTGCCCTGTGCCGTCGTCGAGGGTGACGTGCCCCTCAAATTGTCCTGGACCCTCAATGGCCAGCCGATCTCGCCGCATTCGGGCATCTCGGTGCTAGATCTGGGCGAGCGCGGCGCTATCTTGAGCATCGGCTCGGTACAGGCTAGCCACGCCGGAAACTACACCTGCACCGCCGAGAATCCGGCTGGAAAGCACGAGCTCTCGGCCGAGCTCATCGTCAATGGTTCTTCTTTTTTTCTGTTTAATTTTCTGATTATATTTTGATTTAGCTACACTTTGCTTGTTGTTTACTTGTATTTTTCTGTGCTATCCCCAGTTGGTGAAAGGTTTTGATCCTTTTAATTTTGTCCGATTTTTTTTCCTTCTTATTGTACAAAGTATATTCCTGATCGGTATCCAGATAGAAGATCGTTAAGTAAATCAATCGTCTCGATAACGTAAAATCGATTCTGCTCTATGGTTTTCTCATCCAAACGAATCAATCTTGATCTTTCTGCTTTCGAATGATATTCCTGCAGCTCCAGGAATTTTCTCATTGCGACAGCACCAATACCAATGACTTGGTATAAGCGTCCACGAGTCAGGTTTCGTTAGATACAGCGTCCGTTTTAGGGTCAACGGTATAAAAATAACTAAAAGAAAGTCGATAGATCGATCGAATTTATATGTAAAGAACACGCGCTAGTGTGTACATCTTGGGGATTTAGCAGATATGCTTTTGAAAGAAAATTAAATTTTTATAATTTTAACTTAAACGAAAGATAGTTTTTTTTATTATTTTGTACAAATACCTCCTAAGAATTCACGTGCAGAAAGGGGAACCCCGTTTAAAACTATTCATCGGCTCTCTGTCCCCATTTTTGCCTCCATACTTCTCGCTCTCTCTCTCTCTCTCTCTCTCTCTCTCTCTCTCTGGAGCAGTCAAAATGAAATCAGAAGAAAAAGATGAAACCGAAATATTTTGCGCATCACACAGTGCACCCACGCATCGTGCCGTTCGATTTCGGCAACGAGCAGATATATGCCGGCCAGACGGCCCAGTTGGCCTGTATGGTGCAGGTGGGCGACACGCCCATCGACATCTACTGGACTTACGAGGGTCGCAGGCTCAGGCCCGAGTCCGAGGCGGGTCTGCGCGTGGGCCAAGTGGGGCCGCGCACCAGCGTCCTGTCCATCGACCCGGTGGAGTCCAGCCACGGCGGCGGATACGCCTGCGTCGCGAGCAATGCCTCGGGCAACGACACGCACCGAGCCACCCTGCGAGTGCACGGTTAGACGCGGGAGACTCTGTGCGATGATAACGATGTGCTGCTGCGCGCGGGCCTGGCTGTGCTCGTTGTCGTTCTCTTACTCTTTCTCTCTAAGAAAATTAATCTATACTCAACTTTCTATCTCTCTCTATCTGCAATTGGTGCCCTTTTTAAAGCCCTCGTATTATGTACCCCATTGTCATTATGTTGGAGACAATGATTGTATGCTTGAAAATCGGCAAGTACGCTAAAATAAACTTTGCTTCTAATTTAACTTATTTATTATAATTATCTTCACTTCTCTCTCTATCTTTTTTCTGCTCTGTAGCTCTCGATACAAATATTACCTCGAAACCGATGCAGGAAGCTTTCGCTGATGTGTAATATTTTTCTCTCAACTGTATATGAAACAACTAAAACCCCAACCAAATTATTATTATTATTATTATTACCATTCCCAGTAGTAGGTCTGATAAAATTTCCAGCAATGTCAGCCAAAGCATCGCCGTCGCAATGCCGCTTAAATATTGCTTGATTGTATAATTTATTGATCTCACCCCCGCCGCCCCCACCTCGCCAACCCCTCTGTGCTGAACGTTTGTGCAAGCTCGTACGTACACGATCGACGCAGCTTATACATACACATTTCTCTCTCTCTATCTCTATCGCTGCAATCGCCAAAATTTGTGCGCAGTAAGCAATACATTGGAACGCTTTACAATTTTTGAATATAAAAAATAAAAACCTGTTTATGTCACTATGGTTCGTTAGTTTTAGTTCATCAGACCTCGTTCTCCAGTATGTGCGTTAGGACTCGTTCTCTCACTCTCTTTCTCGTATTCGCTTTGCGCAAAACGAGATCGGTATGATTAAGCCAACGACGTTTAATCTAACCGACAGGACGAAAACAAAAAAGAAAAAGAAACGAAAATTTACAAAATTATCTCAATTGGATTATTATTCATGCAGAGTCGATTCGTCATTGAAACAATATCCTTCTCTCTCGTTCCAAAAAATCAATCCGAAAAATGTCCACGTACCCGAACTCCCGTCTCTCTCTCTCTCATCCAGTCGTGTAGTGTGTTTTATTATTTTTTTTTATTTTTTCATCTCACAGTAGTTTGGATTTATAGTTTTTGTTTTTGGTTTATTTTTTTTCACTCATATAACATCCTGCATGCTTTATGGTGTAGTGGCTTATTTCATCAATATCATTATGAATCAAGTACACGATTGCGTTCTGTGCACGCGAGCGCACATCGAGTACTGTCGTCGAATTGCATGACAATGACTAATCGAGCCATGCGAGTCAACTTCATCATCATTTCATCGATAAAAATGGATACGTTTTTCTCGAGAAACTAGCTATTTTAAGAATTTACATTCCAGAATGCTCAACATTGTTAAATGCTCTAATGAACAAAAAGTGACCATTTAAAATATTTTAAAATACGTATTTATTAGTTAATTGGTTAGTTTTTGACTATTTTCATGTTACAAAAAGGTTACAAGATATCAAACACATTTAAATGGCCTGAAAATTACAATTAACCACTCTATTCAACCACTTTGAAAACAATCCAATCACTTTTTACTTTCACCACCAGATGGCGAGTACCTTCAACTGTAAATCAGCAAATGGTGAAGTAAAAATAACAGTATAATTCAAAGCAAGGGTATATATGATAAATCATTACTTGAATTCTTTACACCCTTTTGAACCTCAAAGCAGGTTTACAATTATTACGGTGGCTAGTTATAATGGTCTTTTCATGTCAAAAAAAAAACTTTTCCGTTAGCTAAAAACTAATGTTGAGCATTATTACGAGGGATAAAAAGTAATTTTTCATCGAGAGAAAAGGTATCCATTGGCTTATAACTAACAACAAACGAGTGAAATTCTGTTCAGCATGTAACAGAACGCTGTAAATAATGAATATTCGTTGATTGTACAAAATTAATAAAAAAAAAATAATAATAATAAGCTTGCTCGCTCTTTTGCTGTCGATTAATAAAATCAACCAATATTCTGCTACATATATCGTCGAGCAACGATGCGCACATCATACGCGTAACATCCTCACATTTGTCAACGACAAAAAAAAAGCAATTCAATCGAACGAACAGTGCACGTATGTGTATGCACATCTTTGCTCGACTCTCGTTTGTATCAAGCGCAGCTTGTGGCTTTTCTGTGTGTGTTTTCGTGTAATTAAAAATCAATCACGTACGCTTAAGCTACGCGATCAGCCTTTGACTAATACAACCTTTTTTTTTGTATTCCCTGCCGTGCCGCAACAGTACCACCACGTTGGATACTCGAGCCAACTGACAAAGCCTTCGCTCAAGGCTCTGACGCGCGAGTCGAGTGCAAAGCCGACGGCTTTCCCAAGCCCCAAGTCACGTGGAAAAAGGCTGCCGGTAAGATTATATTATCCAACAATTAATTCACCACGGAAGTGCTTATGATGATTAAATGTTTCTTTTTTTTTACACCGATACGCAGGTGATACCCCCGGTGACTATACCGATCTGAAAATGAACAACGCCGATATCAGCGTCGAAGACGGCACACTGATGATCAACAATATTCAAAAGACGAACGAGGGCTACTACCTCTGCGAAGCCGTCAACGGCATCGGCTCCGGACTGTCGGCTGTCATCTTGATTTCTGTCCAAGGTATGCCTCGAATCTCAAAATGATCAGATCGTTACCGATCTTCTTAACCGATCGTCTTTCTCGACAGCTCCGCCTCACTTCGAGATCAAGCTGCGCAATCAGACGGCTCGTCGTGGCGAGCCGGCCGTGCTGCAGTGCGAGGCCCAGGGCGAGAAACCCATCGGTATACTCTGGAACATGAACAACAAGCGACTGGACCCGAAGAGCGACTCGCGCTACACGATTCGCGAGGAGATCATGGCCAACGGCGTGCTGTCCGATCTCAGCATCAAGCGCACCGAGCGCAGCGACTCGGCTCTCTTCACCTGCGTCGCCACCAACGCCTTCGGCTCCGACGACACCAGCATCAATATGATCGTTCAAGGTAAGGAACGTCTCGCGCGAATATCATCCGTTTGAATGATCCAACTGGATATGGAGCTCGATTTGTTGCTTGGACGTGCACTAAGATTAATCTCGATTGATCTATAGGCGTTAAACCACCAGTTTAATTGAAAATTTCCTTGAAAATCGGGGAATTAATTTATTAAATTATGCAGCTGAATTACGCAACAATGTTTGCAAATTACACAATTAAAAACCCCTCGAATTAAATGCAGATATAATGTTAAATCAGAAATTTAAATTCAAGTAATCGATAATAAATTTTATTCAAGGTTTTTTTACATTAAAATATATGTATCGGTGCTGACTTATTCTTTTTGCATAAACTGCAAAAAAATTGGATGAAATCGAAATCGCATACATTCAGTAAGATTTCTCAAAAAAATTATAATTAAAGCCAACCTCCGCCACTAGATGGCGAGTACCTTAATTTTTAAACCTGCAAGTGGTAAAGTCAAAATGATTGTATAAGTCAAAGCAAGGCTATGTAATTATTTGAATACTTAACTAATAGACGGATCATCGAATTCAAAATACTCGATATTTAAATTTCCAAATATAGCAACATTCTCTCGGAAAAACATCAAGTTTGATTCTAGTCAAATCCATCAAAAGTATGACACAGATAACAGCTTCTGTTTAAACACGTTTGCGAGCATTCCATTGCACAATAATTAATGAAATATTTTTCTTTCTCGTTGGCGCGCAGAGGTGCCCGAAGTGCCGTACGGCCTCAAGGTCCTCGACAAGTCCGGCCGATCCGTGCAGCTGTCCTGGGCCGCGCCCTACGACGGCAACAGCCCCATCAAGCGCTACGTGATCGAGTACAAGATCAGCAAGGGCAGCTGGGAGGCGGACATCGATCGGGTGGTGGTGCCGAGCTCGCAGCAGAACGTCGCCGGGGTGTTCAATCTCAAGCCCGCCACGACCTATCATCTGAGAATCGTCGCGGAGAACGAGATCGGTACTTCCGAGCCGTCGGACACGGTTACCATTATAACCGCCGAAGAGGCACCCTCGGGTCCACCGAGCTCGGTGCGAGTCGACGCTCTGGATCAGCACACGCTCAAGGTATATATAGTTGACGTAACGAAAATTCTCTCTTGCGTTTGAAAAAAACTGTAACGATTTTCTCTGTCGTCGCGTCAGGTCTCGTGGAAGCCACCACCGCGCGACGACTGGAACGGCGAGATTCTCGGCTACTACGTCGGCAACCGTCTGGCCTCCTCCGACAAGCCCTACATGTTCGAGACGGTCGAGTTCTCGAAGGAGGACGGCAAGGAGCATCATCTGCAGATCATGAATCTCAAGACCTACACGCAGTACAGCGTCGTCGTGCAGGCCTTCAACAAGGTCGGCTCGGGCCCGATGAGCGAGGAGAGGCGTCAGCACACCGCGGAGGGCGTACCGGAGCAGCCGCCCCACGACACCACCTGCACGACCCTGACCTCGCAGACGATTCGCGTCTCGTGGTCGTCGCCGCCGCTGGCCGCGGCCAACGGCGTCATCACCGGCTACAAGGTGAGGCGCGCATCGATCTTATATAATTTTTTACTTCGATTCTTACAGGAAGACATTTTCGCTTCGATCGTTACACGTGTTTACAAATTACATAGTCATCGGTCTCGCGCGAGCGTGTGTGTGTGAACATTGTTACACGAACTATATAGGTAATGTTTACAAAATAAGGCGCGCGTGAACGCGGATACTTCGAAATCGATCCAGTGTGATCTGAATTCTTGCACCGATCGGTCGGCCCGAAAAGCAAAAAAAAAAAAAATGATCACGTACACGAACGCACGAGCCTTGGAAGACCTGCCGTTATTTTTCCCGGACCATGTACTATCGGCCGTGGTGAAGAACGCACTGGAGAAGAACGACACAAGCTACCGCCAGAACCCAGTGGACATTCACCCGATCGCGCAGTCGCACGCCGAGGACAGCTCCAGTCCCGTGTTCAACTGTCGTCGACTCATCATTACTTATAGGCGCGGCGACGACCGGAAGCGCATCGAACTCGACACGTTCTACGTGACTCGACCCACGAAGTACAAGCAGCTGATGCAGATCTACGATGCCGATCGGTGGTTCTACTTCGAACTCATGCCGGAACTGGAGCGCCACATCAGCTGGCCGGGCATCTGTCCCAAGCTTCTGATGATCAGCCACAGGAATTCCGTCATGGTATTCGAGAATCCAGCCGTGCGCCAGTTCGAGGAGGTGCACGAAGCGACCTGGTCGGGGCTCCAGCTGCATGCCGTGGCGAGGGCGATGGCGCGCCTTCAGGCCGCGGGTATGCGCGCTCAGCGAGCGAACGGCGGCCGGCCCCTGTACGACAAGTTCCCGCGTCTGCTCGCCGAGAAGAAGCCCGTCCACGAGGCCGAGGAGGTCATGCAGCGCTACATCAAATTCATCGAGACGATAGCACGGGACAAGCTGCGCCTGAGCACCAAATGGATCAAGCGGGTGATAATCGACGGTTGGCTGCAGGTGCGCGACTGGGACGACAGCGAGCGGCCGCTGAAGATGAGCCTGGCGCACACGCGCACCTGGTGCAGCGAGATACTCTTGAACGATTGGTACCAACCCAACGCCTTGTTCAAGAGCTTCGACCGGGTGCGTTACGGACCCCTCACCCTCGACCTCGTCCAGTTCGTCTACGTCAAGTGCTGGAAGTGGGTTCGATCGGATCCCAAAAGCTTCCGCAAGCTTATCAAGGCCTATCGCGAACAGCTCAGGCAGAGCCTCGTGGGAGAATTCGAGAACGAGGAGGTACCCAGCTGCCAGGCCATCGCCGACGAATTCGAGGAGCTGGAGCAAGCCGGACTGCACTACGCCGCGCTCTACGTGCCCGGCCAGGCCATCGATAACGAGGCGGCGGTGGTGTCGGCGGCGAAAGACTCTACGACGAACCAACGCCAGCTCTTGGAAAGGTTGAAGAGGCTGCAAGCGGCCTGTCACAACGACCAGCTGAAGTACTACAGGCGGAGCAGCAGCTACCGCGAGAGAATAAACGAGGTCGTCAGGGAGATCGTGCGATTCGGCGAGAACAAGTACGAGAAGCCGGAAAAAGCAAGAAAGGAGTATTTTGAACAAGTATTATATGCCGGGGATAAAGTGTATTTTCAATCTTCGAAGCGTTGATACTTTGTCAATTGTGATTGTATCGACCGGTGCTCGCGAAGTTAATCTCTTTTTAAAACTATTAGCAAGTTTTCAGATGTAAAAATTACTCCTCTCTTTAAGATCGAGTAATTTTACGTTTTTCGAAAACGTTGCTTTTCGAAAGAAAAAGTTTTTTGTTACAAGAACTTGTATGTATTTAAAAAAGAGATAGTCCTCATGAGCACAGTCGGTGTATAAGTGTGTATTTATTGGATCGTTCAATCTTGTGAAAGATTATCATTTTATAAAACTTGACGAACATTATTATTATATTCGACTCATAATGTAAATAAACACATGAAACAATAGTTAATGTATTGTTCGCTCAACATGAAAATTGTGTGTGAAAATTTTTATCTCGTTTGTTACCTCGTTTTACCAAAATTAATTGATCGTTACATGCAAGAATGGATGAAAGTAATGCTAATATATTCATGAATTAAAAAATAGTACATTACCTATATTTGAAAAAAAAAGATGTTTAATGTTACTGTATGATAGTTTGAATGCAAATCATTAAAAACTATTCTCAGTACAATTGACTGATAATCTCTCAGGAATTATTCTTAATTTTTAATACTTTTACAGCGCTAAAATTCTATAATCTTCGTAAAACAGTGTGCTATGAATATGATAATACTGAATCTTAACTTTAAATTACTTTTTGGAATGAATATTATGATAACAGCGTTATAAAACTACTAGAGGATTATATTATAACTGAAAACTCCGAAAATTTGAATTCATTTGATGCGACTGGTGTGATCCGATGACTATTTTTGTAAACACTTAGACAAAGGATTATTTCGATAATTTACACTAAATATTTACTCCGAATCTTAAAAATGTTACCGTGTACTTTCTATTTGCACAGAAAGAACGAAATCGATAATAATTTTTAATTCTTATCAATTCAGATCATTTACGGGCCATCCGAATCATGGCAAGACGAGAACACCAAAGATACCAAAATCACATCATCCAGTGAAACCATTCTCCACGGACTGAAGAAATTCACGAACTACAGCATGCAGATCTTGGCCTTCACCTCGGGAGGCGACGGCGTCAAATCGGCTCCCATTCATTGTCAAACCGAGCAAGATGGTCAGTGCGATAAAACATTGATTATATTCTATGGATTTTGCTCGAGCACGTTCGATCCGGATAGGGAAAAATAATCTAAAATATTTCCAAAATCTCCCCAGCTCCCGAAGCGCCAACGGCGATCAAAGCTCTGGTCATGTCGGCCTCGGCGATTCTGGTCTCGTGGAGGCCGCCGAGCCAGCCCAACGGCGTCATCTCGCAGTACACGGTCTACTGGAAGGGCAACGCCAGCGAGCAACCGTCCAGCCAGAAGGTCTCGCCCACGCAGCTGACTCACGAGGTGTCGAGTCTCGAAGAGACGCGCAAATACGACTTCTGGGTCACCGCCAGTACTAACATCGGCGAGGGGCAGCCCTCGAAAGTCGTCAATCTCGCCCCGAGCGCGAGCAGTGCGTATATTATGATGCTTTAAAAATATCCCGCGTGGAAATGCTCAACATTGACAACAGCCGAATGAACGGAAAATTATTATTTTGAAATGTTTTTAAATTGTCGCAAAGTCCACTTCAAATTTCTACCACTAGATGGCAAATACTTTTACGTGTAAATCTCCAAGTGTTAAAGTAAAAATAATTGTATAAATCAAAGTAAGGTTCTGAAAAAACTCAAGCCCTGTACCTTGAAGTGTCAAAAATTTGATGAAGTCAAAAATTGGCCATAAAATGTTGAACATTTCTACCAGAGAAATAGTTGCGGATCAATCCTAATACACAGAGAGAACTGATCTCTTATGCGTTTTTTCGTCAATCAGTACCCGCCAAGATCGCGTCGTTCGACGACAAATTCGTCGCGACGTACAAGGAGGACGTGAAGCTGCCCTGTCTCGCGGTGGGCGTGCCGGCGCCCGAGGTCACCTGGAAGGTGCGCGGCGTCAAGCTCGCGCCGACCGATAGACTGCGCCAGCTGCCCGAGGGCTCGCTCTTCATCAAGGAAGTGGATCGCACCGACGCCGGCGAGTACTCGTGCTACGTCGAGAACACCTTCGGCCACGACACCGTCACTCATCAGCTCGTCGTGCACGGTGAGAGTTGCTATATACTAGTTTCGATATGCGTAGTTCGCTCGTCCGGAAAATATATAATTTCGAACTTTTACGCAGCTCCTCCGCACTCGCCGCAAGTGACGCTGACGGCCACGACGACCAATTCCCTGACCATGAAGCTGCGCCCGCATCAGAACGACAACGCGCCGATTCACGGCTACACCATACACTACAAGCCCGAGTTCGGCGACTGGGAGACCGTCCAGATCAGCTCCACGTCCTCGAAGTACACCCTGGAGAATCTCTGGTGCGGCTCCAGATACCAGATCTACGTTACCGCTTACAACACGTGAGTACTTTTTACAAAATCTACGTGTAAATTTCATTCAGATTTTAAGGAAATATATGATAACGATACACGATTGTGCGCGCAGGATCGGTATGGGCGAGCCATCGGACATTCTGAACACTCGCACCAAGGGCTCGAAGCCGATAATACCGGAGGCCTCGAGATTCATCGAGGTCTCGACCAAGAGCATCACTCTGCATCTGCACGCTTGGTCGGACGGAGGATGTCCCATTATCTACTTCGTCGTTGAGCACAAGAAAAAGTAAGTTTAATTATTTATTATGAAGTGTACGAGCTGTTTATAAAAAATTTTCAATTTTAATGCGGATCTTGAAAGTATAATTAGAGATTTCAAAATTAAAGATTTGTTTTTTCATATAAATATGATTGCGTGCAACATTTTCAATACCAAATTTTAAAAAATTATTCGATTCAATTCTCAAATTTAAACCTTTTGATTGAAAAAGAATACTGAACTATTTGTTGTCTTCGTTGCTCAAACAATTTATAAAGATTCAATCATAATTAAAACCAGTCTTTCCCGCTAGACGGCGAATATACCCATTATGTATAAACCTGCAAGTGTCGAAGTAACAATAAGTGAATAAGTAGTTAAAATAAATACCATTGTTGTTTATGATACATTAATTCTATGTTGAATTGAATTTAACAAATTTAATTTAAATAAAGTTTCGCATTTCAAATGTGGAAAATTAAAAATAAATTACGAAAATTAATGAAAAGAATTTAGTATCAAATTTAACTCAAATCACATTTGTTTTATACTTTTAAGACACTGTCAACGAACACAAAAGTATTTTAAATGAATAAAGTAAACGATACTAAATTTTATTGAAGGTACCTTTACATGAAATCTACGATGAAAATGAATGTTTGAATACTGATTTATATTTATTACTTTAATTAGCTGCACGAAAAGTTCATAAAAGTGCAACCACATTCATAATTTTTGAAATCAAAATGATTAAAATAAGTTAAATCCTTTACTCGAATTTGAACATGTCGATAAACAAGTAATGTTTTACTGATTTATTTTATTCGTTGATTGCTCTGGATATTCACAAGTAATAAATAAAGTCAGTCTCCACCGCTAGATGGCGAGTATACTTATCTGTTAATCCGCAAGTGGCAGAGACAAAATAATTGTATAAGTCAAAGCGTGATGTCGAAAAAATTATCAGTATTTTTTCTATTTGATGCGAAAACGACGCTGGAATTTAAGGTGTACTAATTATAACGCTTTTCAATTTGCCTCTTGCTCGTATCTCTCCAGGCACTCGCAGGAATGGAACCAGGTATCGAACAACGTCAAGCCGGGCGGCAACTTCGTCGTCATGGATCTGGACGCCGCCACCTGGTATCATCTGCGCGTCACCGCCAACAACAATCCCGGCTCGGCCGTGGCCGAGTACGAATTCGCCACTCTCACTGTCACCGGAAGTGAGTATCATCTCGTTGTATAAAAAAAAAACATGCACCTATGAGCGATTTCATCCATTTTTATAATAATGTGTACATGAAACATAAACGCGCGCGCGGCTCGTTTTTCGCGTAGCCGGCGTCAATGGTGGCACATGTCATACTTTCTCTAACCAATTAATTTAATCCAATCAATCAATCAATCTTCATCTCTAACATCTAATAATCAAAAAAAATCAATCACGCGCTTTTTGCAAAAAAAACAAAAAAAACAAAAAAAACAAAAAAAAGTAAAAGAAAAAAAAACCAAAACCAATCTTGATATTTTATAGGCACCATTGCGCCGGCTCGCGAACTTCCGGACTTAAACGCCAGCGACAGCAGCGACGACCCCATGAAAATATTCATGGCCAACTTGAATCTCGTGGTGCCTGTTGTTGCGGCCGTCCTCGTGATTATCGTCGCGGTCATCGTGATCTGCGTCCTCAAGGGCAAGGCTCACGACGACGAGAAAGGTGCGTAAATCATTTTTTTATCGACTACATTTTTTTCCGGCAACAAGGTACCATCGCGCCGCCGATATTGAGCGGCAGCTCGGCCGACAACGATCGCGACATGGAGGACGGCGACGTGCGTCGCTTCTTCCCGTGGCTGCCCATGTGGCTGGACATCAACGTCGTGGTGCCGGTGGGCGCCACTGTCGTCGTCATCATCGTGGGCATCGTCGTCATCTGCGTGGCCCTGTCCAGACGCACCCGCGGACCCGAGCAGACTCGTCTGCGCGGCATCTCGGCCTCCGATGAGAAATACTACGAAGGCCAATGTACTGAACATCAGTCTCTCTTTCTCAACGATTTCATATTATACCCATACAAATTTACTTTTTTTATTTAAAGTTGAATAATATTGATTCCCTGATTGCGCGTGTAATGACGATTTTTTTCTGTATAGATGATGTTGTATATCAGCAAACTGGTCCGATCGGAGCGACCCTCGACAAGAGAAGACCCGATTTACGCGACGAATTGGGCTACATCGCTCCGCCAAATCGTAAATTGCCACCCGTACCCGGCTCCAATTACAATACCTGTGATCGTATCAAACGAGGAACGGTTATAAGTAAGTTTTTCGTGAAAGTAATCATTCATTTTCAACTTATAAGATCTTATTAAAAACAAAAAAAAAAACAAAAAATCATCCGTACGTAGCACACTGTCTTTGGCATGAATTTTTATACTTTTTTTCCAAAATTTTTGGTTCGTATTTTTTCGGAATATTACGTTATGATTTCATTACTGTACATTTATCCTGACTGTGTATTATGAGAAATTTCATGGTGAGTTTTCGAAAAAATGATGTTTTCGATGTGATTGAATTAATATAAGGCAATTAGTTCCCCGAGCAAAAATGCTCAAAGACCAAAAAATTACCTTTTAAAATACATTATCATTAATTGGTTTGTTTGTGGCGATTTTTCTGTTACAATCATATGATATATTAAACGCATTTTTAATGACAAATTGAACAAATTTAGATCGATTTTCAACCACTTTACAAGCAATAATGCATCTTAAGCCTCTGCCACCAGGTGGCGAGTACCTTCATCTCTGAATCTGCAAATAATAAAGTTGAAATAATTGTATAATATAAGTTATACAATTATAATATTACTTTAAAATAATACAATTAAAAGTTTACAATGTTTTTAAATAAGCAAGTAAGGTTATTTACTAATTTTTTCCTTTCGGTGAATTAATGATAAGCTAGAGCTGATTGGTTAAAAAGACTCATCAAACATCATTTCGTCGAGAATTATTCGTACCTATCGTCTTGTCATAATCTTTATAATACTTAAATGTTTTCGTTATATATTTTTCATTATACCCACACTGTGCCTTTAGCATATAGTTTACGACACTACTGTTTCTGTAAAATATTTCATTCAAAAATATTCAATGATCCACTTTTGAGACTAGACGCAAGACTTCTGACAACTCTGATCGAGTAAGTAATCAATATGAAAAATTTTGAACTCTCAAAATTATCATCACGTTATTTTAAAAATCCAAGTACACACACGTTGCTTCGTAGAGCATAGACAGTCTAAAAACGCCCCTGTAAGAAAAGTATACGATTACATGAATACGAACGAGTCTTGAGAGGACGGAGTTACGTATAATACAGCGGAAAATTAAAAGAACACGTGATCCGCGCGTGAAAAAAAAACACGGAGAGAAAAGATCGCTGTAGCTCTGATTCAACAGGTCGAAACGGTTCGGCGAGAAGTTACCATCAGACTTGGGACCCGAGGAGGCACATGTACGAGGAACTGAGCCATTACGCGCCGAACAGGAGGTGTCCGCCGCCGCCGCCCGGAGCCTTCGATCAACTCAATCCGAGAAGTATGTAATTATAAGATAGAGCTTAGACAGGCGCGCCAACGAGTCAAAAGATAAATTCATTGACGATAGTCGAATTGATTTTTTTTCCTCTTACTCTTTTGACTTGTAAATCTCTCCGTCAAAACTAACCAATAGGGTTAAGCTAGATTTGATTAACCATATACATATTTAGAATAAGCGTGACAAAGTGTGGAAATTCTATACCTGCAGAGGGACTCGGCCTCGATAATAAACGCTTCGAGTAATATCGTAAGTTTTCATGCCCCGAATCCCGTCATCTCACCCGTAGATAACATAACATTTTTATTATATTTTTATTCTCTCTCTCTCGATGTTCTGCACGATACCATATAGCCACGCATGCACCTTATCACGATTATTATTTCTCGTTCTCGCATACTCAATCAACACACAAAAAATGTGGAAACCCTCGATCAATTATTCCTATATATCTCAACCGATTCTCGAAAATTTGCAGGCATGGAGGACGAGATTTGTCCCTACGCGACGTTCCATTTACTGGGCTTCCGCGAGGAGATGGACCCGAGCAAAGCCATGCAGTTCCAGACGTTCCCGCATCCGGTTAACGGCCACACGGCCACCATGGGCCCGGCCGTGGGTCATCCGAACAACTCGTCGGCGCACAGTAGATCCGGATCGCAGTCGATGGTGAGTTTAATTTTTTTTTTTTTTAAATAATAACTCAAATTTCATTTATTGAATTTTTGTTGCATACTCGAGTATACAATTTATTTTACTATCGTTTCGACCTGTAACTAAAAACTGTGAAAGAGTTTCACTTCATGATTGACAAAATTATTTATAGTTAACAATATTATCATATTTCAGCTCTGTTCGACTTGTTCAGATAACTAATGACCAAAAAA